>NW_027251963.1:0-33222 GCF_044704955.1 Pristiophorus japonicus | reverse complement strand
GTATTACTCCTCTGGATGTCGGTTTTACTTCTCTGGATGTCAGCATTACTCGCCTGGATGTCGATATCACGCCTCTGCTGTTCGGTATTACTCCTCTGGGTGTCGGGATTACACCGCCGGGTGACGAAATTACTGAATAGTGTGTCGGTATTGCTCCTCTGGCTCTCTGCACTGCTCTGTTGCGTGTCGGTATTACTCCTCAGGGTGTCGGTATTACTCTGTTGGGTTTCGGTATTACTCTTCTGGTGTTCGGTATTACTCCTCTGGGTGACGGTATTACTCCTCTGCATGTCGGTATTACTACTATAGGTGTCGGTATTACTCCACTTTGTGACGGTAATACTCATCTGGATGTCGATATTACTCATCTGGATGTCGATATTACTCCTCCGGTGTTCGGTATTACTCATCCGGGTGACGGTATTACTCCTCTGCATGTCGGTATTACTCCTAAGGGTATCGGTATTACTCCACTTTGTGACGGTATTACTCCTCTGGATGTCGGTATTACTCCTCTGGGTGTCGGTATTACTCGTCTGGTGTCGGTATTACTCCTCTGGATGTCGGTATTCGTCCTTTGGGTGACGGTATTACTTGTCTGGGTGTCGGTATTACTACTCTGCATGTCAGTTATACGTCTCTGGATGTCGGTATTGCTCCTCTGGGTGACGGTATTACTCCTCTTCGCGACGGTTTTACTCCTCTGCGTTTCGATATTAATCCTCTGGGTGAAATAATTACTTCTCTGGGTGACGGTATTGCTCCGCTGAATTTCGGAATTACTGCCCTGGGTGTCGGTATTACTCCTCTGGGTGTCGCTATTACTCATCTGGGTGTCGGTATTACTCCTCTCGGTGCCGGTATTGCTACTCTGAATGTCGGTATTACACTTCTGGGTGTCGATATTAATCCTCTGGGTGTTTGTATTACCCCTCTGCGTGACGGTGTTACTCCTCTGGTGTCGGTATTACTCATCTGCGTGACGGTACTACTCATCTGGATTTCGGTATTACTGATCTGGGTGTTGGTTTTACTCCTCAGGACGTCGGAATTACTCCCATGTGTGACAGTATTACTCCTCTGCGTGACGGTATTACTCCTCTGGGCAACGGTATTACTCCTCTTGATGTATATGTTACTCCTCCGGCGTTCGGTATCACTCCATTGGCTCTCGGTACTACACCACTGGCTGTCTGTATTACTCCTCTGGCTGATGGTATTACTTCTCTGGATGTCGGCATTACTCATCTGGATGTCGATTTTACTCCTCTGGTGTTCGGTATTACTCCTCTGGGTGACGGCATTACTCCTCTGGGTGTCGGTATTCCTCATCTGGGTGACGGTATTACTCATCTGGATGACGGTATTACTGATCTGGGTGTCTATATTACTACTATGAGTGTCGGTATTACTCCTCTGGATGACGATATTACTCCTCTGCGTGTCGGTATTACTTCTCTGGATGTCGGTATTGCTCCCCTGGTTGACGGTACTTCTCCTCTCGGTGACGGCATTACCCATCTGGGTGATGGTATTACTCCTCTGAATGTCTGTATTATTCCTCTGCGTGTCGGTATTACTCCTCTCGGTAACGGTATAACTCCCCTGGGTGATCGTATTACTCCTCTGGATATCGGTATTACTCCTGTTTTAGAGAGTATTACTCTTCTGCATGAAGGTATTACTACTCGGGGTGACGCTATTATTCCTCTGGGTGGCGGTATTACTCCTCTGTTTTGATATTACTCCTCTGGGTGTCCGTAATACTCCTCTGGGTTGATATTACTCCTCTGGGTGTCGTGATTACTCTTCCGGGTGATCGTATTACACAACTGGGCGTCGGCATTGCTCCCCTGCGTCTCAGTCCTGCTCCGGTGGGTGTCGGTATTACTCCTCTGGGTGTGGGATTGACTCTTCTGGGTTTCGTTATTACTCCTCTGGATGACGGTATTACTCCTCTGGGTGTTGGTATTACTTATCTGCATGTCGGTATTACTCCTCTGGGTGACCACATTAGTCCTCTGGGTGTCGGTATTACTCCTCTGGGTGTCGATATTGCATCTCTGGGTGACGGTATTACTCCTCTGGGTTGTTATTATTCGCCTCGTTGTCGATATTACTCCACTGCGTGTCGGTATTACTCCTCTGGATGTCGGCATTCATCATCTGGGTGTCGGTATTACTCCATTGGGTGTCGGCATTACTCCTCTGGATGTAGATATTCCTCCTCTAAATGTCGGTATTACTCCTTTGGCTGAGGGTATTAGACCTCTGGGTTTCGGTACTATATCTCTGGGTGTCGGTATTACTGCTCTGTGTATCGGTATAATTCCTCTCGGTGTAGTATTACTCCTCTGGATGTCGGTATTGCTCCTCTAGATGTCAGTATTACTCCTCTGGGTTACGTTATTACTCCTCTGGATGAAGGTATTACTACTCGTGCTGACGCTATTACTCCTCTGGGTAGCTGTATTATTCCTCTGGTTTGGTATTACTCGTCTGGGTATAGGTATTACTCATCTTGGTGTCGGTATTACTCCTCTGGGTGTCGGTATTTCTCCTCTCGGCGCCTGTATCACTCCTCTGGGTCTCGATATTGCTCCTCTGGGTGAAGGTATTACTCCTCTTCGTGGCCGTTTTGCTCCACTGCTGTACGATATTATTCCTCTGGATGACAGTATTACTTCTCTGGGTGACGGCATCACCCCTCTGGATTTCTGTATTACGCCTCTGGGTGTCGATATTACTCCTCTGGGTGTCGCTATTACTCCTCTGGATGTCGGTATTACTCCTCTCGGTGCCGTTATTGTTCCTCCGGCTGACGGTATTGCCTCTCTGGGTCTCATTATTGCTGCTCTAGGTGTAGGTATTACTCCTCTGGGTGATGACATTACTCATCTGGGTTTCGGTATTACTTATTAGGTCGACAGTATTACTCCTCTGGTATTGGTATTGCTCCTCTGGTTGTCGGGATTATTCATCTCGGTGACGGCATTACTCCTCTGGGTATCGGTATTACTCCTCTGGGTGACGACATTACTCCTCTGCGTGACGGTATCGCTCCTCTCAGTGTCAGTACTACTCCTCTAGATGTCGATTGTACTCCTCTGGCTGTCGGTATTACTCTCTGCGTGACAGTATTATTCCTCTGGGTCTCGATATTACTCCATTGGTTGACAGTATTACTCCTCTGGGTCACAGTATTACTCCTCAGTGTTTCGGTAGTACTCCTCTGGGTGCCAATCTTACTCCTCTGGGTGTCGGGATTACACCGCCGAGTGATGGAATTACTCAACTGGGTCTCGGTATTGCTCCTCTGGGTCTCTGCATTGCTCCGCTGCGTGTCGGTATTACTCCTCAGGGTGCCGGTATTACTCTTTTGGGATTCGGTATTACTCCTCTGGGTGACGGTATTACTCCTTTGGTGTTGGTATTACTCCTTTGCATGTCGGTATTACTCCTATGGGTGTCGGTATTACTCCACGTTGTGACGGTATTACTCCTCTGGATGTCGGTATTACTCCTCTCGGTGTCGGTATTACTCCTCTGATGTCGGTCTTACTCCTCTGGGTGTCGGTATTACTCCTCTTCGCGCCGGTTTTACTCCTCTGCTATTCGGTATTAATCCTATGGGTGAAAGTATTACTCACCTGGATGTCGGTATTACTTCTCTGGATGTCGGTATTCGTCCTCTGGGTGACGGTATTACTCGTCTGGGTGTCGGTATTACTCCTCTGCATGTCAGTTATACTTCTCTGGATGTCGCTATTGCTCCTCTGGGTGACGGTATTACTCCTCTTCGCGACGGTTTTACTCCTCTGCTTTTCGGTATTAATCCTCTGGGAGAAAGTATTACTTCTCTGGGTGACGGTATTACACACCTGGCTGTCGGTATTACTCCTCTGGATGTCGGTTTTAGTTCTCTGGATGTCAGCATTACTCGCCTGGATGTCGATATCACTCCTCTGTATGTCGGTATTATTCGTCGTGGTGAAAGTATTACTCTTCTGGATCTCGGCATTACTTCTTTGAATGTCGGTATTACTCCTCTGGGTGACGGTATTAGTCCTCTGTGTGTCGGTATTACTCCTCTGGGTGTCGATATTGCATCTCTGGGTGACGGTATTACTCCTCTGGGTTGTTATTACTCGCCTGGTTGTCGATATTACTCCACTGCGTGTCGGTATTACTCCTCTGGATGTTGATATTCATCATCTGGATGTCGGCATTACTCCATTGGGTGTCGGCATTACTCCTCTGGATGTCGATATTCCTCCTCTAAATGTCGGTATTACTCCTCTGGCTGAGGTTATTAGTCCTCTGGGTTTCGGTACTACATCTCTGGTTGTCGGTATTACTGCTCTGGCTGACGGTATTACTCCTCTGGATGTCGGTAGTATTCATCTGGATGTCGATATTACTCCGCTGGGGTTCGGTATTACTCCTCTGGGAGACGCTATAATTCATCTGTGTATCGGTATTATTCATATGGATGTCGGTAGTATTCCACTGGGTGACGGTATTACTCCACTGGGTGACGGTATTAATCCTCTGGGTGATGGTATTAATCCTCTAGATGTCGGTGTTATTCCTCTGGGTGTCGGTATTACTCCTCTCGGTGACGGATTAACTCCCATGAGTGACCGTATTACTCCTCTGGATATCGGCATTACTCCTCTGAGTGACAGTATTACTCCTCTGCATGAAGGTATTCCAATCGGGGTGACGCTATTACTCCTCTGGTTTGCGGATTTACACCTCTGATTTGGTATTACTCCTCTGGGTGTCCGTAGTACTCCTCTGGGTTGATATTACTCCTCTGTGTGTCGTGATTACTCTTCCGGGTGATCGTATTACACAACTGGATTTCGGTATTGTTCCCCTGCGTCTTGGTCCTGCTCCGGTGGGTGTCGTTATTACTCCTCTGGGTGTTGGATTTACTCTCCTGGGTTTCGTTATTACTCCTCTGGATGACGGTATTACTCCTCTGGGTGTTGGTATTACTTTTCTGCATGTCGGTATTACTCCTCTGGGTGTCGCTATTACTGCTCTGTGTGTCGGTATTATTCATCTCGGTGTCAGTATTGCTCCTCTGGGTGAAGGTATTACTCCTCTGGGTGACGCTATTACTCCTGTGGGTGATGGAATTAATCCTCTGGATGTCGGTATTATTCCACTGGCTGTCGGTATTACTCCTCTCAGTGACGGATTAACTCCCCTGGGTAACCGTATTACTTCTCTGGATATCGGTATTTCTCCTCTGGGTGGCAGTATTACTCCTCTCGATGAAGGTATTACTGCTCGTGGTGACGCTCTTAATCCTCTGGGTAGCGGTATTATTCCTCTGGTTTGGTATTACTCGTCTGGGTATCGGTATTACTCCACTTGGTGTCGGTATTACTCCTCTGGGTGTCGGTATTTCTCCTTTCGGTGTCGGTATCACTCCTCTGGGTCTCGGTATAGCTCCTCTTGGTGACGGTTTTACTCCTCTGCTTTTCGGTATTAATCCTCTGGGTGAAAGTATTACTTCTCTGGGTGACGGTATTACTCCACTGGATTTCGGAATTACTGCCTGGTTGTCGGTATTACTCCTCTGGGTGTCGCTATTACTCATCTGGGTGTCGGTATTACTCCTCTCGGTGCCGGTATTGCTCCTCTGAGTGTCGGTATTACACTTCTGGGTGTCGATATTAGTCTTCTGGGTGTTTGTATTACTCCTCTGGTTGACGGTATTACTCCGCTTGGTGTCGGTATTACTCCTCTGGTGTCGGTCTTACTCCTCTGCGTGTCGGTATTACTCCTCTTGGTGAAAGTATTACTCATCTGGATGTCGGTATTACTTCTCTGGATGTCGGTATTCGTCCTCTGGCTGACGGTATTAATCGTCTGGGTGTCGGTATTACTCCTCTGCATGTCAGTTATACTTCTCTGGATGTCGGTATTGCTCCTCTGGGTGACTGTATTACTCCTCTTCGCGACGGTTTTACTCCTCTGCTTTTCGGTATTAATCTTCTGGGTGAAAGTATTAACTCTCTGGGTGACGGTATTACTTCTCTGGATTTCGGAATTACTGCCCTGGTTGTCGGTATTACTCCTCTGGGTGTCGCCATTACTCATCTGGGTGTCGGTATTACTCCTCTTGGTGCCGGTATTGCTCCTCTGAGTGTCGGTATTACACTTCTGGGTGCCGATATTAGTCCTCTGGGTGTTTGTATTACTCCTCTGTGTGACGGTAGTACTCCTCTGGATGTCGGTATTACTCATTTGGGTGTTGGTTTTACTCCTCTGGTCGTCGGAATTACTTCCACGTATGACAGTATTACTCCTCTGGGTGACGGCATTATTCCTCTTGATGTATATGTACTCCTCTGGGGTTTGGTATCACTCCACTGGCTCTCGGTACTACACCACTGGCTGTCGGTATTACCCCTCTGGCTGACGGTATTACTACTCTGGATGCCGGCATTACTCATCTGGATGTCGGTATTACTCCTCTGGATGACGGTATTACTCATCTGGATATCGGTATTACTGATCTGGATGTCGGTATTGCTCCCCTGGGTGACAGTACTTCTCCTCTCGGTGACGGTATTACCCATCTGAGTGATGATATTACTCCTCTGAATGTCTGTATTATTCCTCTGCGTGTCGGTATTACTCCTCTCGGCAACGGTATAATTCCCATGGGTGATCGTATTACTCCTCTGGATATCGGTAATAGTCCTCTACGTGACAGTATTATTCCTCCCGGTGTCGGTATTACTCCTCTGGGTGTCGGTAGTACTCCTCTGGGTGAAGGTATTACACGTCTTGGTGTTGGTATTACTCCTCTACATTTAGGTATTATTCCTCTGCGTGTCGGTATTACTCCACTTGGTGACGGTATTACTCCTCTGGATGTCGGTATTACTTCTCTGGGTGTCGGTATTACTCCTCTGGTCGTCGTATTACTCCTCTGTGTGTCGGTATTATTCGTCGTGGTGAAAGTATTACTCTTCTGGATGTCGGCATTACTTCTTTGAATGTCGGTATTACTCCTCTGGGTGACGGTATTAGTCCTCTGGGTGTCGGTATTACTCCTCTGGGTGTCGTTATTGTTCCTCCGGCTGACGGTTTTGCTCCTCTGGGTGTCATTATTGCTGCTCTAGGTGTAGGTATTACTTCTGTGGGTGATGACATTACTCATCTGGGTTTCGGTATTACTTATCTGATCGACAGTATTAATCCTCTGGTATTGGTATTGCTCCTCTGGTTGTCGGGATTACTCATCTCGGTGACGGCTTTACTCCTCTGGGTATCGGTGTTACTCCTCTGGGTGACGACATTACTCCTCTGGGTGACGGATCGCTCCTCTCAGTGTCAGTACTACTCCTCTAGATGTCGATTGTACTCCTCTGGCTGTCGGTATTACTCTCTGCGTGACAGTATTATTCCTCTGGGTCTCGATATTACTCCACTGGTTGACAGTATTACTCCTCTGGGTCACAGTATTACTCCTCAGTGTTTCGGTAGTACTCCTCTGGGTGACAATATTACTCCTCTGGGTGTCGGGATTACACCGCCGGGTGATGGAATTACTCAAATGGGTCTCGGTATTGCTCCTCTGGATCTCTGCATTGGTCCGCTGCGTGTCGGTATTACTCCTCAGGGTGTCGATATTACTCTTTTTGGGCTTCGGTATTACTCCTCGGGGTGACGGTATTACTCCTTTGGTGTTGGTATTACTCCTTTACATGTCGGTATTACTCCTCTCGTTGTCGGTATTACTCCTCTGGTGTCGGACTTACTCCTCTGGGTGTCGGTATCACTCCTCTGGGTGATGGTATTACTCCTCTGGATATCGGTATTATTCCTCTGGGTGTTGGTATTACTCCTCTTGTTGACAGTATAACTCCCCTGGGTGACCGTATTACCCCTCTGGATATCGGTATTACTCCTCTGGGTGACAGTATTGCTCCTCTCGATTTAGATATACTTCTCGGGGTGAAGCTATTACTCCTGTGGGTGTCGGTATTACTCCTCTGGGTGATGGTATTACTCCTCTGGATATCGGTATTATTCCTCTGGGTGTTGGTATTACTCCTCTTGTTGACAGTATAACTCCCCTGGGTGACCGTATTACCCCTCTGGATATCGGTATTACTCCTCTGGGTGACAGTATTGCTCCTCTCGATTTAGGTATACTACTCTGGGTGAAGCTATTACTCCTGTGGGTGGCGGTATTACTCCTCCGGTTTGGTCTTACTCGTCTGGGTGTCGGTATGACTCCTCTGTGTGTCGATATTACTCATCTGGGTGTTGGTATTACTCCTCTGGGTTGGTATTACTCCTCTGGGTGTCGGGATTACACAGGCGGGTGACGGAATTACTCAACTGGGTGTCGGTATTGCTCCTCTGGGTCTCTGCATTGCTCCGCTGCATGTCAGTATTACTCCTCAGGGTGTCGGTATTACTCATTTGGGTTTCGGTATTACTCATCTGGGTGACGGTATTACTCCTTTGGTGTTGGTATTACTCCTCTGCATGTCGGTATTACTCCTATGGGTGTCGGTATTACTCCACATTGTGACGGTATTACTCCGCTGGATGCCTGTATTACTCATCTGGGTGTCGGTATTACTCCTCTGGTGTCGGTATTGCTCCTCTGGATAGCGGTATTACTCCACTTGGTGACAATATTACTCAACTGGAAGTCGGTATTACTACTCTGGTTGTCGGTGTTACTCCTCTGGGTGACGGTATTACTCCTCTGGTTGAAAATATTACACCTCTGGGTGAAAGTATTACGCCTCTGGTTGTCGGCATTGCAGCTCTGGATATCAGTATTACTCCTCTGGATTGGTATTACTCGTCGGGGTGTCGTTATTTATCCGCTGCTTGTCGGTATTACTCCTCTGGGTGTCGATATTACTCCTCTGGGTGTCGGTATTACACACCTGGATGTCCGTATTACTCCTCTGGATGTCGGTTTTACTTCTCTGGATGTCAGAATTACTCGCCTGGATGTCGATATCACTCCTCTGCTGTTCGGTATTACTCCTCTGTGTGACGAAATTACTCCTCTGGATGTCGGTTTTACTCCTCTTGGTGTTGATATTTCTCCTCCGGGTGTCGGTATTACTCCTCTGGATGTCGGCATTGCTCCTCTGTGTATCGGAATTACTGTTGTGGATGTCAGTATTACTCACCTGGGTGACGGTATTACTCCTCTGGGTGACAGTATTACTTCTCTGGATGATGGTATTACTCCTCTGGGTGTCGGGATTACACCGCCGGGTGACGGAATTACTGAATAGTGTGTCGGTATTGCTCCTCTGGGTCTCTGCACTGCTCCGCTGTGTGTCGTTATTGCTCCTCAGGGTGTCGGTATTACTCTGTTGGGTTTCGGTATTACTCCTCTGGTGTTCGGTATTACTCCTCTGGGTGTCGTTATTACTACTCTGGTGTCGGTATTGCTCCTCTGGATAGCGGTATTACTCCTCTTGGTGACAATATAACTCAACTGGATGTCGGTATTACTACTCTGGTTGTCGGTGTTACTCCTCTGGGTGACGGTATTACTCCTCTGGTTGAAAATATTACACCTCTGGGTGAAAGTATTACTCCTCTGGTTGTCGGCATTGCAGCTCTGGATATCAGTATTACTCCTCTGGGTTGGTATTACTCGTCGGGGTGTCGTTATTTATCCGCTGCTTGTCGGTATTACTCCTCTGGGTGTCGATATTACTCCTCTGGGTGTCGGTATTACACACCTGGATGTCGGTATTACTCCTCTGGATGTCGGTTTTACTTCTCTGGATGTCAGCATTATTCGCCTGGATGTCGATATCACTCCTCTGCTGTTCGGTATTACTCCTCTGGGTGTCGGGATTACACCGCCGGGTGACGGAATTACTGAATAGTGTGTCGGTATTGCGCCTCTGGGTCTCTGCACTGCTCTGCTGCTTGTCGGTATTACTCCTCAGGATGTCGGTATTACTCTGTTGGGTTTCGGTATTACTCCTCTGGTGTTCGGTATTACTCCTCTGGGTGACGGTATTACTCCTCTGCTTGTCGGTATTAGTACTATAGGTGTCGGTATTACTCCACTTTGTGACGGTATTACTCATCTGGATGTGGGTATTACTCCTCTGGGTGTCGGTATTACTCATCTGGATGTGGGTATTACTCCTCTGGGTGTCGGTATTACTCCTCTGGTGTCGGTATTACTCCTCTGGATGTCGGTATTCGTCCTCTGGGTGACGGTATTACTTGCCAGGGTGTCGGTATTACTACTCTGCATGTCAGTTATACTTCTCTGGATGTCGGTATTGCTCCTCTGGGTGACGGTATTACTCCTCTTCGCGACGGTTTTACCCCTCTGCTTTTCGGTATTAATCCTCTGGGTGAGAGTATTACTTCTCTGGGTGACGGTATTACTCCGCTGGATTTCGGAATTACTGCCCTGGGTGTCGGTATTGCTCCTCTGGGTGTCGCTATTACTCATCTGGGTGTCGGTATTACTCCTCTCGGTGCCGGTATTGCCCCTCTGAATGTCGGTATTACACTTCTGGGTGTCGATATTAATCCTCTGGGTGTTTGTATTACCCCTCTGCGTGACGGTGTTACTCCTCTGGTGTCGGTATTACTCATCTGCGTGACGGTACTACTCATCTGGATTTCGGTATTACTCATCTGGGTGTTGGTTTTACTCCTCAGGACGTCGGAATTACTCCCATGTGTGACAGTATTACTCCTCTGGGTGACGGTATTACTCCTCTGGGCAACGGTATTACTCCTCTTGATGTATATGTTACTCCTCTGGGGTTCGGTATCACTCCATTGGCTCTCGGTACTACACCACTGGCTGTCTGTATTACTCCTCTGGCTGATGGTATTACTTCTCTGGATGTCGGCATTACTCATCTGGATGTCGATTTTACTCCTCTGGTGCTCGGTATTACTCCTCTGGGTGACGGCATTACTCCTCTGGGTGTCGGTATTACTCATCTGGGTGACGGTATTACTCATCTGGATGACGGTAATACTGATCTGGGTGTCTATATTACTACTATGAGTGTCGGTATTACTCCTCTGGATGTCGATATTACTCCTCTGCGTGTCGGTATTACTTCTCTGGATGTCGGTATTGCTCCCCTGGTTGACGGTACTTCTCCTCTCGGTGACGGCATTACCCATCTGGGTGATGGTATTACTCCTCTGAATGTCTGTATTATTCCTCTGCGTGTCGGTATTACTCCTCTCGGTAACGATATAACTCCCCTGGGTGATCGTATTACTCCTCTGGATATCGGTATTACTCCTCTTTTAGAGAGTATTACTCTTCTGCATGAAGGTATTACTATTCGGGGTGACGCTATTATTCCTCTGGGTGGCGGTATTACTCCTCTGTTTTGATATTACTCCTCTGGGTGTCCGTAATACTCCTCTGGGTTGATATTACTCCTCTGGGTGTCGTGATTACTCTTCCGGGTGATCGTATTACACAACTGGGCGTCGGCATTGCTCCCCTGCGTCTCAGTCCTGCTCCGGTGGGTGTCGGTATTACTCCTCTGGGTGTGGGATTGACTCTTCTGGGTTTCGTTATTACTCCTCTGGATGACGGTATTACTCCTCTGGGTGTTGGTATTACTTATCTGCATGTCGGTATTACTCCTCTGGGTGACCGCATTAGTCCTCTGGGTGTCGGTATTACTCCTCTGGGTGTCGATATTGCATCTCTGGGTGACGGTATTACTCCTCTGGGTTGTTAATATTCGCCTCGTTGTCGATATTACTCCACTGCGTGTCGGTATTACTCCTCTGGATGTCGGCATTCATCATCTGGGTGTCGGTATTACTCCATTGGGTGTCGGCATTACTCCTCTGGATGTAGGTATTCCTCCTCTAAATGTCGGTATTACTCCTTTGGCTGAGGGTATTAGACCTCTGGGTTTCGGTACTACACCTCTGGGTGTCGGTATTACTGCTCTGTGTATCGGTATTATTCCTCTCGGTGTAGTATTACTCCTCTGGATGTCGGTATTGCTCCTCTAGATGTCAGTATTACTCCTCTGGGTTACGTTATTACTCCTCTGGATGAAGGTATTACTACTCGTGCTGACGCTATTACTCCTCTGGGTAGCTGTATTATTCCTCTGGTTTGGTATTACTCGTCTGGGTATAGGTATTACTCATCTTGGTGTCGGTATTACTCCTCTGGGTGTCGGTATTTCTCCTCTCGGCGCCTGTATCACTCCTCTGGGTCTCGATATTGCTCCTCTGGGTGAAGGTATTACTCCTCTTCGTGGCCGTTTTGCTCCACTGCTGTACGATATTATTCCTCTGGATGACAGTATTACTTCTCTGGGTGACGGCATCACCCCTCTGGATTTCTGTATTACGCCTCTGGGTGTCGCTATTACTCCTCTGGGTGTCGCTATTACTCCTCTGGATGTCGGTATTACTCCTCTCGGTGACGTTATTGTTCCTCCGGCTGACGGTATTGCTCCTCTGGGTCTCATTATTGCTGCTCTAGGTGTAGGTATTACTCCTCTGGGTGATGACATTACTCATCTGGGTTTCGGTATTACTTATTAGGTCGACAGTATTACTCCTCTGGTATTGGTATTGCTCCTCTGGTTGTCGGGATTACTCATCTCGGTGACGGCATTACTCCTCTGGGTATCGGTATTACTCCTCTGCGTGACGGTATCGCTCCTCTCAGTGTCAGTACTACTCCTCTAGATGTCGATTGTACTCCTCTGGCTGTCGGTATTACTCTCTGCGTGACAGTATTATTCCTCTGGGTCTCGATATTACTCCACTGGTTGACAGTATTACTCCTCTGGGTCACAGTATTACTCCTCAGTGTTTCGGTAGTACTCCTCTGGGTGACAATATTACTGCTCTGGGTGTCGGGATTACACCGCCGAGTGATGGAATTACTCAACTGGGTCTCGGTATTGCTCCTCTGGGTCTCTGCATTGCTCCGCTGCGTGTCGGTATTACTCCTCAGGGTGCCGGTATTACTCTTTTGGGATTCGGTATTACTCCTCTGGGTGATGGTATTACTCCTTTGGTGTTGGTATTACTCCTTTGCATGTCGGTATTACTCCTATGGGTGTCGGTATTACTCCACGTTGTGACGGTATTACTCCTCTGGATGTCGGTATTACTCCTCTCGGTGTCGGTATTACTCCTCTGATGTCGGTCTTACTCCTCTGGGTGTCGATATTACTCCTCTTCGCGCCGGTTTTACTCCTCTGCTTTTCGGTATTAATCCTATGGGTGAAAGTATTACTCACCTGGATGTCGGTATTACTTCTCTGGATGTCGGTATTCGTCCTCTGGGTGACGGTATTACTCGTCTGGGTGTCGGTATTACTCCTCTGCATGTCAGTTATACTTCTCTGGATGTCGCTATTGCTCCTCTGGGTGACGGCATTACTCCTCTTCGCGACGGTTTTGCTCCTCTGCTTTTCGGTATTAATCCTCTGGGAGAAAGTATTACTTCTCTGGGTGACGGTATTACACACCTGGCTGTCGGTATTACTCCTCTGGATGTCGGTTTTAGTTCTCTGGATGTCAGCATTACTCGCCTGGATGTCGATATCACTCCTCTGTATGTCGGTATTATTCGTCGTGGTGAAAGTATTACTCTTCTGGATCTCGGCATTACTTCTTTGAATGTCGGTATTACTCCTCTGCGTGACGGTATTAGTCCTCTGGGTGTCGGTATTACTCCTCTGGGTGTCGATATTGCATCTCTGGGTGACGGTATTACTCCTCTGGGTTGTTATTACTCGCCTGGTTGTCGATATTACTCCATTGGGTGTCGGCATTACTCCTCTGGATGTCGATATTCCTCCTCTAAATGTCGGTATTACTCCTCTGGCTGAGGTTATTAGTCCTCTGGGTTTCGGTACTACATCTCTGGTTGTCGGTATTACTGCTCTGGCTGACGGTATTACTCCTCTGGATGTCGGTAGTATTCATCTGGATGTCGATATTACTCCGCTGGGGTTCGGTATTACTCCTCTGGGAGACGCTATTATTCATCTGTGTATCGGTATTATTCCTCTGGATGTCGGTAGTATTCCACTGGGTGACGGTATTACTCCACTGGGTGACGGTATTAATCCTCTGGGTGATGGTATTAATCCTCTAGATGTCGGTCTTATTCCTCTGGGTGTCGGTATTACTCCTCTCGGTGACGGGTTAACTCCCATGAGTGACCGTATTACTCCTCTGGATATCGGCATTACTCCTCTGAGTGACAGTATTACTCCTCTGCATGAAGGTATTACTACTCGGGGTGACGCTATTATTCCTCTGGGTGGCGGCATTACTCCTCTGTTTTGATATTACTCCTCTGGGTGTCCGTAGTACTCCTCTTGGTTGATATTACTCCTCTGGGTGTCATGATTACTCTTCCCGGTGATCGTATTAAACAACTGGGTATCGGTATTGCTACCCTGCGTCTCAGTCCTGCTCCGGTGGGTGTCAGTATTACTCCTCTGGGTGTGGGATTGACTCTTCTGGGTTTCGT
Source organism: Pristiophorus japonicus (assembly GCF_044704955.1). Lineage (NCBI taxonomy): Eukaryota > Metazoa > Chordata > Chondrichthyes > Pristiophoridae > Pristiophorus > Pristiophorus japonicus. The sequence continues at coordinate 18,692 of NW_027251963.1, read as the reverse complement.
TATTACTCCTGTGGATGACAGTATTACTCCTCTGGGTGTTGTTATTACTTCTCTGCATGTCGGTATTACTCCTCTGGGTGACGGCATTAGTCCTCTGGGTGTCGGTATTACTGCTCTGGGTGTCGATATTGCATCTCTGGGTGACGGTATTACTCCTCTGGGTTGTTATTACTCGCCCGGTTGTCGATATTACTCCACTGCGTGTCGGTATTACTCCTCTGGATGTCGGTATTCACCATCTGGGTGTCGGTATTACTCCATTGGGTGTCTGCATTACTCCTCTGGATGTAGGTATTCCTCCTCTAAATGTCGGTATTACTCCTTTGGCTGAGGCTATTAGTCCTCTGGGTTTCGGTACTACATCTCTGGGTGTCGATATTACTGCTCTGTGTGTCGATAGTATTCCTCTCGGTGTAGTATTGCTCGTCTGGATGTCGGTATTGCTCCTCTAGGTGTCAGTATTACAACTCTGCGTGTCGGTATGACGCCTCTGGATGTCGGTATTACTCCCCTGGGTGACGATATTACTTCTCTGGGTGACGGTATTACTCATATGGGTGTCGGTATTACTCCACTGGGTGACTGTATTAATCCTCTTGGTGATGGTATTAATCCTCTAGATGTCGGTCTTATTCCTCTGGGTGTCGCTATTACTCCTCTCGGTGACGGATTAACTCCCATGAGTGACGGTATTACTCCTTTGGATATCGGTTTTACTCCTCTGACTGACAGTATTACTCCTCTGCATGAAGGTATTCCAATCGGGGTGACGCTATTACTCCTCTGGTTTGCGGATTTACACCTCTGATTTGGTATTACTCCTCTGGGTGTCCGTAGTACTCCTCTGGGTTGATATTACTCCTCTGGGTGTCGTGATTACTCTTCCGGGTGATCGTATTACACAACTGGATTTCGGTATTGTTCCCCTGCGTCTCGGTCCTGCTCCGGTGGGTGTCGTTATTACTCCTCTGGGTGTTGGATTTACTCTCCTGGGTTTCGTCATTACTCCTCTGGATAACGGTATTACTCCTCTGGGTGTTGGTATTACTTTTCTGCATGTCGGTATTACTCCTCTGGGTGTCGCTATTACTGCTCTGTGTGTCGGTATTATTCATCTCGGTGTCAGTATTGCTCCTCTGGGTGAAGGTATTACTCCTCTGGGTGACGGTATTACTCCTGTGGGTGATGGAATTAATCCTCTGGATGTCGGTATCATTCCACTGGCTGTCGGTATTACTCCTCTCAGTGACGGATTAACTCCCCTGGGTAACCGTATTACTTCTCTGGATATCGGTATTTCTCCTCTGGGTGGCAGTATTAGTCCTCTCGATGAAGGTATTACTGCTCGTGGTGACGCTCTTAATCCTCTGGGTAGCGGTATTATTCCTCTGGTTTGGTATTACTCGTCTGGGTATCGGTATTACTCCACTTGGTGTCGGTATTACTCCTCTGGGTGTCGGTATTTCTCCTTTCGGTGTCGGTATCACTCCTCTGGGTCTCGGTATAGCTCCTCTTGGTGACGGTATTACTCCTCTTCGCGACGGTTTTACTCCTCTGCTTTTCGGTATTAATCCTCTGGGTGAAAGTATTACTTCTCTGGGTGACGGTATTACTCCTCTGGATTTCGGAATTACTGCCTGGTTGTCGGTATTACTCCTCTGGGTGTCGCTATTACTCATCTGGGTGTCGGTATTACTCCTCTCGGTGCCGGTATTGCTCCTCTGAGTGTCGGTATTACACTTCTGGGTGTCGATATTAGTCTTCTGGGTGTTTGTATTACTCCTCTGGATGTCGGTTTTAGTTCTCTGGATGTCAGCATTACTCGCCTGGATGTCGATATCACTCCTCTGTATGTCGGTATTATTCGTCGTGGTGAAAGTATTACTCTTCTGGATCTCGGCATTACTTCTTTGAATGTCGGTATTACTCCTCTGCGTGACGGTATTAGTCCTCTGGGTGTCGGTATTACTCCTCTGGGTGTCGATATTGCATCTCTGGGTGACGGTATTACTCCTCTGGGTTGTTATTACTCGCCTGGTTGTCGATATTACTCCATTGGGTGTCGGCATTACTCCTCTGGATGTCGATATTCCTCCTCTAAATGTCGGTATTACTCCTCTGGCTGAGGTTATTAGTCCTCTGGGTTTCGGTACTACATCTCTGGTTGTCGGTATTACTGCTCTGGCTGACGGTATTACTCCTCTGGATGTCGGTAGTATTCATCTGGATGTCGATATTACTCCGCTGGGGTTCGGTATTACTCCTCTGGGAGACGCTATTATTCATCTGTGTATCGGTATTATTCCTCTGGATGTCGGTAGTATTCCACTGGGTGACGGTATTACTCCACTGGGTGACGGTATTAATCCTCTGGGTGATGGTATTAATCCTCTAGATGTCGGTCTTATTCCTCTGGGTGTCGGTATTACTCCTCTCGGTGACGGGTTAACTCCCATGAGTGACCGTATTACTCCTCTGGATATCGGCATTACTCCTCTGAGTGACAGTATTACTCCTCTGCATGAAGGTATTACTACTCGGGGTGACGCTATTATTCCTCTGGGTGGCGGCATTACTCCTCTGTTTTGATATTACTCCTCTGGGTGTCCGTAGTACTCCTCTTGGTTGATATTACTCCTCTGGGTGTCATGATTACTCTTCCCGGTGATCGTATTAAACAACTGGGTATCGGTATTGCTACCCTGCGTCTCAGTCCTGCTCCGGTGGGTGTCAGTATTACTCCTCTGGGTGTGGGATTGACTCTTCTGGGTTTCGTTATTACTCCTGTGGATGACAGTATTACTCCTCTGGGTGTTGTTATTACTTCTCTGCATGTCGGTATTACTCCTCTGGGTGACGGCATTAGTCCTCTGGGTGTCGGTATTACTGCTCTGGGTGTCGATATTGCATCTCTGGGTGACGGTATTACTCCTCTGGGTTGTTATTACTCGCCCGGTTGTCGATATTACTCCACTGCGTGTCGGTATTACTCCTCTGGATGTCGGTATTCACCATCTGGGTGTCGGTATTACTCCATTGGGTGTCTGCATTACTCCTCTGGATGTAGGTATTCCTCCTCTAAATGTCGGTATTACTCCTTTGGCTGAGGCTATTAGTCCTCTGGGTTTCGGTACTACATCTCTGGGTGTCGATATTACTGCTCTGTGTGTCGATAGTATTCCTCTCGGTGTAGTATTGCTCGTCTGGATGTCGGTATTGCTCCTCTAGGTGTCAGTATTACAACTCTGCGTGTCGGTATGACGCCTCTGGATGTCGGTATTACTCCCCTGGGTGACGATATTACTTCTCTGGGTGACGGTATTACTCATATGGGTGTCGGTATTACTCCACTGGGTGACTGTATTAATCCTCTTGGTGATGGTATTAATCCTCTAGATGTCGGTCTTATTCCTCTGGGTGTCGCTATTACTCCTCTCGGTGACGGATTAACTCCCATGAGTGACGGTATTACTCCTTTGGATATCGGTTTTACTCCTCTGACTGACAGTATTACTCCTCTGCATGAAGGTATTCCAATCGGGGTGACGCTATTACTCCTCTGGTTTGCGGATTTACACCTCTGATTTGGTATTACTCCTCTGGGTGTCCGTAGTACTCCTCTGGGTTGATATTACTCCTCTGGGTGTCGTGATTACTCTTCCGGGTGATCGTATTACACAACTGGATTTCGGTATTGTTCCCCTGCGTCTCGGTCCTGCTCCGGTGGGTGTCGTTATTACTCCTCTGGGTGTTGGATTTACTCTCCTGGGTTTCGTCATTACTCCTCTGGATAACGGTATTACTCCTCTGGGTGTTGGTATTACTTTTCTGCATGTCGGTATTACTCCTCTGGGTGTCGCTATTACTGCTCTGTGTGTCGGTATTATTCATCTCGGTGTCAGTATTGCTCCTCTGGGTGAAGGTATTACTCCTCTGGGTGACGGTATTACTCCTGTGGGTGATGGAATTAATCCTCTGGATGTCGGTATCATTCCACTGGCTGTCGGTATTACTCCTCTCAGTGACGGATTAACTCCCCTGGGTAACCGTATTACTTCTCTGGATATCGGTATTTCTCCTCTGGGTGGCAGTATTAGTCCTCTCGATGAAGGTATTACTGCTCGTGGTGACGCTCTTAATCCTCTGGGTAGCGGTATTATTCCTCTGGTTTGGTATTACTCGTCTGGGTATCGGTATTACTCCACTTGGTGTCGGTATTACTCCTCTGGGTGTCGGTATTTCTCCTTTCGGTGTCGGTATCACTCCTCTGGGTCTCGGTATAGCTCCTCTTGGTGACGGTATTACTCCTCTTCGCGACGGTTTTACTCCTCTGCTTTTCGGTATTAATCCTCTGGGTGAAAGTATTACTTCTCTGGGTGACGGTATTACTCCTCTGGATTTCGGAATTACTGCCTGGTTGTCGGTATTACTCCTCTGGGTGTCGCTATTACTCATCTGGGTGTCGGTATTACTCCTCTCGGTGCCGGTATTGCTCCTCTGAGTGTCGGTATTACACTTCTGGGTGTCGATATTAGTCTTCTGGGTGTTTGTATTACTCCTCTGGGTGACGGTATTACTCCTCTGGGTGTCGGTATTACTCCTCTGGTGTCGGTCTTACTCCTCTGCGTGTCGGTATTACTCCTCTTGGTGAAAGTATTACTCATCTGGATGTCGGTATTACTTCTCTGGATGTCGGTATTCGTCCTCTGGCTGACGGTATTAATCGTCTGGGTGTCGGTATTACTCCTCTGCATGTCAGTTATACTTCTCTGGATGTCGGTATTGCCCGTCTGGGTGACTGTATTACTCCTCTTCGCGACGGTTTTACTCCTCTGCTTTTCGGTATTAATCTTCTGGGTGAAAGTATTAACTCTCTGGGTGACGGTATTACTTCTCTGGATTTCGGAATTACTGCCCTGGTTGTCGGTATTACTCCTCTGGGTGTCGCTATTACTCATCTGGGTGTCGGTATTACTCCTCTTGGTGCCGGTATTGCTCCTCTGAGTGTCGGTATTACACTTCTGGGTGCCGATATTAGTCCTCTGGGTGTTTGTATTACTCCTCTGTGTGACGGTAGTACTCCTCTGGATGTCGGTATTACTCATTTGGGTGTTGGTTTTACTCCTCTGGTCGTCGGAATTACTCCCACATATGACAGTATTACTCCTCTGGGTGACGGCATTATTCCTCTTGATGTATATGTACTCCTCTGGGGTTTGGTATCACTCCACTGGCTCTCGGTACTACACCACTGGCTGTCGGTATTACCCCTCTGGCTGACGGTATTACTACTCTGGATGCCGGCATTACTCATCTGGATGTCGGTATTACTCCTCTGGATGACGGTATTACTCATCTGGATATCGGTATTACTGATCTGGATGTCGGTATTGCTCCCCTGGGTGACAGTACTTCTCCTCTCGGTGACGGTATTACCCATCTGGGTGATGATATTACTCCTCTGAATGTCTGTATTATTCCTCTGCGTGTCGGTATTACTCCTCTCGGCAACGGTATAATTCCCATGGGTGATCGTATTACTCCTCTGGATATCGGTAATAGTCCTCTACGTGACAGTATTATTCCTCCCGGTGTCGGTATTACTCCTCTGGGTGTCGGTAGTACTCCTCTGGGTGAAGGTATTACACGTCTTGGTGTTGGTATTACTCCTCTACATTTAGGTAGTATTCCTCTGCGTGTCGGTATTACTCCACTTGGTGACGGTATTACTCCTCTGGATGTCGGTATTACTTCTCTGGGTGTCGGTATTACTCCTCTGGTCGTCGTATTACTCCTCTGTGTGTCGGTATTATTCGTCGTGGTGAAAGTATTACTCTTCTGGATGTCGGCATTACTTCTTTGAATGTCGGTATTACTCCTCTGGGTGACGGTATTAGTCCTCTGGGTGTCGGTATTACTCCTCTGGGTGTCATTATTGTTCCTCCGGCTGACGGTTTTGCTCCTCTGGGTGTCATTATTGCTGCTCTAGGTGTAGGTATTACTTCTGTGGGTGATGACATTACTCATCTGGGTTTCGGTATTACTTATCTGATCGACAGTATTAATCCTCTGGTATTGGTATTGCTCCTCTGGTTGTCGGGATTACTCATCTCGGTGACGGCTTTACTCCTCTGGGTATCGGTGTTACTCCTCTGGGTGACGACATTACTCCTCTGGGTGACGGTATCGCTCCTCTCAGTGTCAGTACTACTCCTCTAGATGTCGATTGTACTCCTCTGGCTGTCGGTATTACTCTCTGCGTGACAGTATTATTCCTCTGGGTCTCGATATTACTCCACTGGTTGACAGTATTCCTCCTCTGGGTCACAGTATTACTCCTCAGTGTTTCGGTAGTACTCCTCTGGGTGACAATATTACTCCTCTGGGTGTCGGGATTACACCGCCGGGTGATGGAATTACTCAACTGGGTCTCGGTATTGCTCCTCTGGGTCACTGCATTGCTCCGCTGCGTGTCGGTATTACTCCTCAGGTTGTCGGTATTACTCTTTTGGGATTCGGTATTACTCGTCTGACTGACGGTATTACTCCTTTGGTGTTGGTATTACTCCTTTGCATGTCGGTATTACTCCTATGGGTGTCGGTATTACTCCACGTTGTGACGGTATTACTCCTCTGGATGTCGGTATTACTCCTCTCGTTGTCGGTATTACTCCTCTGGTGTCGGACTTACTCCTCTGGGTGTCGGTATTACTCCTCTGGGTGATGGTATTACTCCTCTGGATATCGGTATTATTCCTCTGGGTGTTGGTATTACTCCTCTTGTTGACAGTATAACTCCCCTGGGTGACCGTATTACCCCTCTGGATATCGGTATTACTCCTCTGGGTGACAGTATTGCTCCTCTCGATTTAGGTACTACTTCTCGGGGTGAAGCTATTACTCCTGTGGATGGCGGTATTACTCCTCTGGTTTGGTCTTACTCGTCTGGGTGTCGGTATGACTCCTCTGTGTGTCGATATTACTCATCTGGGTGTTGGTATTACTCCTCTGGGTTGGTATTACTCCTCTGGGTGTCGGGATTACACCGGCGGGTGACGGAATTACTCAAAAGGGTGTCGGTATTGCTCCTCTGGGTCTCTGCATTGCTCCGCTGCATGTCAGTATTACTCCTCAGGGTGTCGGTATTACTCATTTGGGTTTCGGTATTACTCATCTGGGTGACGGTATTACTCCTTTGGTGTTGGTATTACTCCTCTGCATGTCGGTATTACTCCTATGGGTGTCGCTATTCCTCCACGTTGTGACGGTATTATTCCGCTGGATGCCTGTATTACTCATCTGGGTGTCGGTATTACTCCTCTGGTGTCGGTATTGCTCCTCTGGATAGCGGTATTACTCCACTTGGTGACAATATTACTCAACTGGATGTCGGTATTACTACTCTGGTTGTCGGTGTTACTCCTCTGGGTGACGGTATTACTCCTCTGGTTGAAAATATTACACCTCTGGCTGAAAGTATTACTCCTCTGGTTGTCGGCATTGCAGCTCTGGATATCAGTATTACTCCTCTGGGTTGGTATTACTCGTCGGGGTGTCGGTATTTATCCGCTGCTTGTCGGTATTACTCCTCTGGGTGTCGATATTACTCCTCTGGCTGTCGGTATTACACACCTGGATGTCGGTATTACTCCTCTGGATGTCGGTTTTACTTCTCTGGATGTCAGCATTACTCGCCTGGATGTCGATATCACTCCTCTGCTGTTCGGTATTACTCCTCTGTGGGACGGAATTACTCCTCTGGATGTCGGTTTTACTCCTCTGGGTGTTGATATTTCTCCTCCGGGTGTCGGTATTACTCCTCTGGATGTCGGCATTGCTCCTCTGTGTATCGGAATTACTGTTGTGGATGTCAGTACTACTCCCCTGGGTGACGGTATTACTCCTCTGGGTGACGGTATTACTCCTCTGGATGATGGTATTACTCCTCTGGGTGTCGGGATTACACCGCCGGGTGACGGAATTACTGAATAGTGTGTCGGTATTGCTCCTCTGGGTCTCTGCACTGCTCCGCTGCGTGTCGGTATTACTCCTCAGGGTGTCGGTATTACTCTGTTGGGTTTCGGTATTACTCCTCTGGTGTTCGGTATTACTCCTCTGGGTGTCGTTATTACTACTCTGGTGTCGGTATTGCTCCTCTGGATAGCGGTATTACTCCTCTTGGTGACAATATGACTCAACTGGATGTCGGTATTACTACTCTGGTTGTCGGTGTTAGTCCTCTGGGTGACGGTATTACTCCTCTGGTTGAAAATATTACACCTCTGGGTGAAAGTAGTACTCCTCTGGTTGTCGTCATTGCAACTCTGGATATCAGCATTACTCCTCTGGGTTGGTATTACTCGTCGGGGTGTCGGTATTGATCCGCTGCTTGTCGGTATTACTCCTCTGGGTGTCGATATTTCTCCTCTGGGTGTCGATATTACACACCTGGATGTCGGTATTACTCCTCTGGATGTCGGTTTTACTTCTCTGGATGTCAGCATTACTCGCCTGGATGTCGATATCACTCCTCTGCTGTTCGGTATTACTCCTCTGGGTGTCGGGATTACACCGCCGGGTGACGGAATTACTGAATAGTGTGTCGGTATTGCTCCTCTGGGTCTCTGCACTGCTCTGCTGCGTGTCGGTATTACTCCTCAGGATGTCGGTATTACTCTGTTGGGTTTCGGTATTACTCCTCTGGTGTTCGGTATTACTCCTCTGGGTGACGGTATTACTCCTCTGCATGTCGGTATTAGTACTATAGGTGTCGGTATTACTCCACTTTGTGACGGTATTACTCATCTGGATGTGGGTATTACTCCTCTGGGTGTCGGTATTACTCCTCTGGTGTCGGTATTACTCCTCTGGATGTCGGTATTCGTCCTCTGGGTGACGGTATTACTTGCCAGGGTGTCGGTATTACTACTCTGCATGTCAGTTATACTTCTCTGGATGTCGGTATTGCTCCTCTGGGTGACGGTATTACTCCTCTTCGCGACGGTTTTACCCCTCTGCTTTTCGGTATTAATCCTCTGGGTGAGAGTATTACTTTTCTGGGTGACGGTATTACTCCGCTGGATTTCGGAATTACTGCCCTGGGTGTCGGTATTACTCCTCTGGGTGTCGCTATTACTCATCTGGGTGTCGGTATTACTCCTCTCGGTGCCGGTATTGCCGCTCTGAGTGTCGGTATTACACTTCTGGGTGTCGATATTAATCCTCTGGGTGTTGGTATTACCCCTCTGCGTGACAGTGTTACTCCTCTGGTGTCGGTATTACTCATCTGCCTGACGGTACTACTCATCTGGATTTCGGTATTACTCATCTGGGTGTTGGTTTTACTCCTCAGGACGTCGGAATTACTCCCATGTGTGACAGTATTACTCCTCTGGGTGACGGTATTACTCCTCTGGGCAACGGTATTACTCCTCTTGATGTATATGTTACTCCTCTGGGGTTCGGTATCACTCCATTGGCTCTCGGTACTACACCACTGGCTGTCTGTATTACTCCGCTGGCTGATGGTATTACTTCTCTGGATGTCGGCATTACTCATCTGGATGTCGATTTTACTCCTCTGCTGTTCGGTATTACTCCTCTGGGTGACGGCATTACTCCTCTGGGTGTCGGAATTACTCATCTGGGTGACGGTATTACTCATCTGGATGACGGTATTACTGATCTGGGTGTCTATATTACTACTATGAGTGTCGGTATTACTCCTCTGGATGTCGATATTACTCTTCTGCGTGTCGGTATTACTTCTCTGGATGTCGGTATTGCTCCCCTGGTTGACGGTACTTCTCCTCTCGGTGACGGCATTACCCATCTGGGTGATGGTATTACTCCTCTGAATGTCTGTATTATTCCTCTGCGTGTCGGTATTACTCCTCTCGGTAACGGTATAACTCCCCTGGGTGATCGTATTACTTAGCTGGATATCGGTATTACTCCTCTTTTAGAGAGTAGTACTCTTCTGCATGAAGGTATTACTACTCGGGGTGACGCTATTATTCCTCTGGGTGGCGGTATTACTCCTCTGTTTTTATATTACTCCTCTGGGTGTCTGTAATACTCCTCTGGGTTGATATTACTCCTCCGGGTGATCGTATTTCACAACTGGGCGTCGGCATTGCTCCCCTGCGTCTCAGTCCTGCTCCGGTGGGTGTCGGTATTACTCCTCTGGGTGTGGGATTGACTCTTCTGGGTTTCGTTATTACTCCTCTGGATGACGGTATTACTCCTCTGGGTGTTGGTATTACTTATCTGCATGTCGGTATTACTCCTCTGGGTGACCGCATTAGTCCTCTGGGTGTCGGTATTACTCCTCTGGGTGTCGATATTGCATCTCTGGGTGACGGTATTACTCCTCTGGGTTGTTATTATTCTCCTCGTTGTCGATATTACTCCACTGCGTGTCGGTATTACTCCTCTGGATGTCGGCTTTCATCATCTGGGTGTCGGTATTACTCCATTGGGTGTCGGCATTACTCCTCTGGATATAGGTATTCCTCCTCTAAATGTCGGTATTACTCCTTTGGCTGAGGGTATTAGACCTCTGGGTTTCGGTACTACATCTCTGGGTGTCGGTATTACTGCTCTGTGTATCGGTATTATTCCTCTCGGTGTAGTATTACTCCTCTGGATGTCGGTATTGCTCCTCTAGATGTCAGTATTACTCCTCTGGGTTACGTTATTACTCCTCTGGATGAAGGTATTACTACTCGTGCTGACGCTATTACTCCTCTGGGTAGCTGTATTATTCCTCTGGTTTGGTATTACTCGTCTGGGTATAGGTATTAGTCATCTTGGTGTCGGTATTACTCCTCTGGGTGTCGGTATTTCTCCTCTCGGCGCCTGTATCACTCCTCTGGGTCTCGATATTGCTCCTCTGGGTGAAGGTATTACTCCTCTTCGTGGCCGTTTTGCTCCACTGCTGTACGATATTATTCCTCTGGATGACAGTATTACTTCTCTGGGTGACGGCATCACCCCTCTGGATTTCTGTATTACGCCTCTGGGTGTCGATATTACTCCTCTGGGTGTCGCAATTACTCCTCTGGATGTCGGTATTACTCCTCTCGGTGACGTTATTGTTCCTCCGGCTGACGGTCTTGCTCCTCTGGGTCTCATTATTGCTGCTCTAGGTGTAGGTATTACTCCTCTGGGTGATGACATTACTCATCTGGGTTTCGGTATTACTTATTAGGTCGACAGTATTACTCCTCTGGTATTGGTATTGCTCCTCTGGTTGTCGGGATTACTCATCTCGGTGACGGCATTACTCCTCTGGGTGTCGGTATTACTCCTCTGGGTGACGACATTACTCCTCTGCGTGACGGTATCGCTCCTCTCAGTGTCAGTACTACTCCTCTAGATGTCGATTGTACTCCTCTGGCTGTCGGTATTACTCTCTGCGTGACAGTATTATTCCTCTGGGTCTCGATATTACTCCACTGGTTGACAGTATTACTCCTCTGGGTCACAGTATTACTCCTCAGTGTTTCGGTAGTACTCCTCTGGGTGACAATATTACTCCTCTGGGTGTGGGGATTACACCGCCGAGTGATGGAATTACTCAACTGGGTCTCGGTATTGCTCCTCTGGGTCTCTTCATTGCTCCGCTGCGTGTCGGTATTACTCCTCATGGTGCCGGTATTACTCTTTTGGGATTCGGTATTACTCCTCTGGGTGACGGTATTACTCCTTTGGTGTTGGTATTACTCCTTTGCATGTCGGTATTACTCCTATGGGTGTCGGTATTACTCCACGTTGTGACGGTATTACTCCTCTGGATGTCGGTATTACTCCTCTCGGTGTCGGTATTACTCCTCTGGGTGTCGGTATTACTCCTCTTCGCGCCGGTTTTACTCCTCTGCTATTTGGTATTAATCCTATGGGTGAAAGTATTACTCACCTGGATGTCGGTATTACTTCTCTGGATGTCGGTATTCGTCCTCTGGGTGACGGTATTACTCGCCTGGATGTCGATATCACTCCTCTGCTGTTCGGTATTACTCCTCTGTTTGACGAAATTACTCCTCTGGATGTCTGTTTTACTCCTCTGGGTGTTGATATTTCTCATCCGGGTGTCGGTAATACTCCTCTGGATGTCGGCATTGCTCCTCTGTGTATCGGAATTACTGTTGTGGATGTCAGTATTACTCCCCTTGGTGACGGTATTACTCCTCTGGGTGACGGTATTACTCCTCTGGATGATGGTATTACTCCTCTGGGTGTCGGGATTACACCGCCTGGTGACGGAATTACTGAATAGTGTGTCGGTATTGCTCCTCTGGGTCTCTGCACTGCTCCGCTGCTTGTCGGTATTACTCCTCAGGGTGTCGGTATTACTCTGTTGGGTTTCGGTATTACTCCTCTGGTGTTCGGTATTACTCCTCTGGGTGTCGGTATTACTCCTCTGGTGTCGGTATTGCTTCTCTGGATAGCGGTATTACTCCTCTTGGTGACAATATTACTCAACTGGATGTCGGTATTACTACTCTGGTTGTCGGTGTTACTCGTCTGGGTGACGGTATTACTCCTTTGGTTGAAAATATTACACCTCTGGGTGACGGTATTACTCCTTTGGTTGAAAATATTACACCTCTGGGTGGAAGTATTACTCCTCTGGTTGTCGGCATTGCAGCTCTGGATATCAGTATTACTCCTCTGGGTTGGTATTACTCGTCGGGGTGTCGGTATTTATCCGCTGCTTGTAGGTATTATTCCTCTGGGTGTCGATATTACTCCTCTGGGTGTCGGCATTACACACCTGGATGTCCGTATTACTCCTCTGGATGTCGGTTTTACTTCTCTGGATGTCAGCATTACTCGCCTGGATGTCGATATCACTTCTCTGCTGTTCGGTATTACTCCTCTGTGTGACGAAATTACTCCTCTGGATGTCGGTTTTACTCCTCTGGGTGTTGATATTTCTCCTCCGGGTGTCGGTATTACTCCTCTGGATGTCGGCATTACTCCTCTGTGTATCGGTATTACTGTTGTGGATGTGAGCATTACTCCCCTGGGTGACGGTATTACTCCTCTGGGTGACGGTATTACTCCTCTGGATGATGGTATTGCTCCTCTGGGTGTCGGGATTACACCGCCGGGTGACGGAATTACTGAATAGTGTGTCGGTATTGCTCCTCTGGGTCTCTGCACTGCTCCGCTGCGTGTCGGTATTACTCCTCAGGGTGTCGGTATTACTCTGTTGGGTTTCGGTATTACTCCTCTGGTGTTCGGTATTACTCCTCTGGGTGACGGTATTACTCCTCTGCATGTCGGTATTACTCCTAAGGGTATCGGTATTACTCTACTTTGTGACTGTATTACTCCTCTGGATGTCGTGTTCGTCCTCTGGGTGACGGTATTACTTGTCTGGGTGTCGGTATTACTACTCTGCATGTCAGTTATACTTCTCTGGATGTCGGTATTGCTCCTCTGGGTGACGGTATTACTCCTCTTCGCGACGGTTTTACTCCTCTGCTTTTCGGTATTACTCGTCTGTGTGAAAGTACTACTTCTCTGGGTGACGGTATTACTCCGCTGGATTTCGGAATTACTGCCCTGGGTGTCGGTATTACTCCTCTGGGTGTCGCTATTACTCATCTGGGTGTCGGTATTACTCCTCTCGGTGCCGGTATTGCTCCTCTGAGTTTCGGTATTACACTTCTGGGTGTCGATATTAATCCTCTGGGTGTTTGTATTACTCCTCTGCGTGACGGTGTTACTCCTCTGGTGTCGGTATTACTCATCTGCGTGACGGTACTACTCATCTGGATTTCGGTATTAATCATCTGGGTGTTGGTTTTACTCGTCTGGACGTCGGAATTACTCCCATGTGTGACAGTATTACTCCTCTGGCTGACGGTATTACTCCTCTGGGCAACGGTATTACTCCTCTTGATGTATATGTTACTCCTTTGGGGTTCGGTATCACTCCACTGGCTCTCGGTACTACACCACTGGCTGTCTGTATTACTCCTCTGGCTGACGGTATTACTTCTCTGGATGGCGGCATTACTCATCTGGATTTCGATATTACTCCTCTGTTGTTCGGTATTACTCCTCTGGGTGTCGGCATTACTCCTCTGGCTGTCGGTATTACTCATCTGGGTGACGGTATTACTCATCTGGATGTCGGTATTACTGATCTGGGTGTCTATATTACTACTATGGGTGTCGGTATTACTCCTCTGGATGTCGATATTACTCCTCTGCGTGTCGGTATTACTTCTCTGGATATCGGTATTGCTCCCCTGGTTGACGGTACTTCTCCTCTCGATGACGGTATTACCCATCTTGGTGATGGTATTACTCCTCTGAATGTCTGTATTATTCCTCTGCGTGTCGGTATTACTCCTCTCGGTAACGGTATAACTCCCCTGGGTGATCGTATTACTCATCTGGATATCGGTAATACTCCTCTACGTGACAGTATTGCTCCTCCGGGTGTCGGTATTACTCCTCTGGGTGTCGGTAGTACTCCTCTGGGTGAAGGTATTACTCAACTGGGTGTCGGTATTGCTCCTCTGTGTCTCGGTATTGCTTCACTGGGTGTCGGTATTACTCCTCTGGGTGACGGTATTACTCCTCTACATTTCGGTACTATTCCTCTGCGTGTCAGTATTACTCCACTTGGTGACGGTATTATCCTCTGGATGTCGGTATTACTTCTCTGGGTATCGGTACTACTCCTCTGGTTGTCGTATTACTCGTCTGTGTGTCGGTATTCTTCGTCTTGGTGAAAGTATTACTCCTCTGGATGTCCGCATTACTTCTCTGAATGTCGGTATTACTCCTTTGGGTGACGGTATTAGTCTTCTGGGTGTCGGTATTAATCCTGCGGGTGTCGATATTGCATCTCTGGATGACGGTATTACTCATCTGGATTGTTATTACTGGCCTGGTTGTCGATATTACTCCACTGCGTGTCGGTATTACTCCTCTGGATATTGGTATTCATCATCTGGGTGACGGTATTACTCCACTGGGCGTCGGCATTACTCCTCTGGATGTCGGTATTCCTCCTCTAAATGTCGGTATTACTCCTCTGGCTGAGGATATTAGTCCTCTGGGTTTCGGTACTACATCTCTGGGTGTCGGTATTACTCCTCTTGGTGTCGGTATTACTCCTCTGGGTGTCGGTATTTCTCCTCTCGTTGTCGGTATCACTCCTCTGGGTCTCGGTATAGCTCCTCTTGGTGACGGTATTACTCCTCTTCGCGACGGTTTTACTCCTCTGCTTTTCGGTATTAATCCTCTGGGTGAAAGTATTACTTCTCTGGGTGACGGTATTACTCCTCTGGATTTCGGAATTACTGCCCTGGTTGTCGGTAGTACTCCTCTGGGTGTCGCTATTACTCATCTGGGTGTCGGTATTACTCCTCTCGGTGCCGGTATTGCTCCTCTAAGTGTCGGTATTACACTTATGGGTGTCGATATTCGTCCTCTGGGTGTTTGTATTACTCCTCTGGGTGACGGTATTACTCCTCTGGGTGTCGGTATTACTCCACTGGGTGACGGTATTAATCCTCTGGGTGATGGTATTAATCCTATAGATGTCGGTCTTATTCCTCTGGGTGTCGCTATTACTCCTCTCGGTGACGGATTAACTCCCATGAGTGACCGTATTACTCCTCTGGATATCGGTTTTACTCCTCTGGGTGACAGTATTACTCCTCTGCATGAAGGTATTCCAACCGGGGTGACGCTATTACTCCTCTGGTTTGCGGTTTTACACCTCTGTTTTGGTATTACTCCTCTGTGTGTCCGTAGTATTCCTCTGGGTTGATATTACTCCTCTGGGTGTCGTGATTACTCTTCCGGGTGATCGTATTAGACAACTGGGCTTCGGTATTGCTCCCCTGCGTCTCGGTCCTGCTCTGATGGGTGTCGGTATTACTCCTCTGGGTGTGGGATTTACTCTCCTGGGTTTCGTTATTACTCCTCTGGATGACGGTATTACTCCTCTGGATGTTGGTATTACTTTTCTGCATGCCGGTATTACTCCTCTGGGTGTCGCTATTACTGCTCTGTGTGTCGGTATTATTCCTCTCGGTGTCAGTATTGCTCCTCTGGGTGAAGGTATTACTCCTCTGGGTGACGGTATTACTCCTGTGGGTGATGGTATTAATCCTCTGGATGTCGGTATTATTCCACTGGCTGTCGGTATTACTCCTCTCGATGAAGGTATTACTACTCGTGGTGATGCTCTTAATCCTCTGGGTAGCGGTATTATTCCTCTGGTTTGGTATTACTCGTCTGGGTATCGGTATTACTCCACTTGGTGACGGTATTACTCCTCTGGCTGTCGGTATTTCTCCTTTCGGTGTCGGTATCACTCCTCTGGGTCTCGGTATAGCTTATCTTGGTGACGGTATTACTCCTCTTCGCGACGGTTTTTCTCCTCTGCATTTCGGCATTAATCCTCTGGGTGAAAGTATTACTTCTCTGGGTGACGGTATTACTCCCCTGGATTTCGGAATTACTGCCCTGGTTGTCGGTAGTACTCCTCTGGGTGTCGCTATTACTCATCTGGGTGTCGGTATTACTCCTCTCGGTGCCGGTATTGCTCCTCTAAGTGTCGGTATTACACTTATGGGTGTCGATATTCGTCCTCTGGGTGTTTGTATTACTCCTCTGGGTGACGGTATTACTCCTCTGGGTGTCGGTATTACTCCTCTGGTGTCGGTCCTACTCCTCTGGGTATCGGTATTACTCCTCTTGGTGAAAGTATTACTCATCTGGATGTCGGTATTACTTCTCTGGTTGTCGGTATTCGTCCTCTGGCTGACGGTATTACTTGTCTGGGTGTCGGTATTACTCCTCTGCATGTCAGTTGTACTTCTCTGGATGTCGGTATTGCTCTCTGGATGACGGTATTACTTCTCTTCGCGACGGTTTTACTCCACTGCTTTTCGGTATTAATCCTCTGGGTGAAAGTATTGCTTCTCTGGGTGACGGTATTACTCCTCTGGATTTCGAAATTACTGCCCTGGTTGTCGGTATTACACCTCTGGGTGTCGCTATTACTCATCTGGGTGTCGGTATTACTCCTCTCGGTGCCGGTATTGCTCCTCTAAGTGTCGGTATTACACTTCTGGGTGTCGATATTAGTCCTCTGGGTGTTTGTATTACTCCTCTGTGTGACGGTAGTACTCCTCTGGATGTCGGTATTACTCATTTGGGTGTTGGTTTTACTCCTCTGGACGTCGGAATTACTCCCATGTATGACAACATTACTCCTCTGGGTGACGGTATTACTCCTCTGGGTAACGGTATTACTCCTCTTGATGTATATGTTACTCCTCTGGGGTTTGGTATCACTCCACTGGCTCTCGGTACTACACCACTGGCTGTCGGTATTACCCCTCTGGCTGACGGTATTACTACTCTGGATGTCGGCATTACTCATCTGGATGTCGGTATTACTCCTCTGGATGACGGTATTACTCATCTGGATATCGGTATTACTGATCTGGATGTCGGTATTGCTCCCCTGGGTGACAGTACGTCTCCTCTCGGTGACGGTATTACCCATCTGGGTGATGGTATTACTCCTCTGAATGTCTGTATTAATCCTCTGCGTGTCGGTATTACTCCTCTCGGTAACGGTATAACTCCCCTGGGTGATCGTATTACTCCTCTGGATATCGGTAATAGTCCTCTACGTGACTGTATTACTCCTCCGGGTGTCGGTATTACTCCTCTGGGTGTCGGTAGTACTCCTCTGGGTGAAGGTATTACACGTCTTTGTGTTGTTATTACTCCTCTACATTTCGGTATTATTCCTCTGCGTGTCGGTATTACTCCACTTGGTGACGGTATTACTCCTCTGGATGTCGGTATTACTTCTCTGGGTGTCGGTATTACTCTTCTGGTTGGCGCATTACTCCTCTGTGTGTCGGTATTATTCGTCGTGGTGAAAGTATTACTCTTCTGCATGTCGGCATTACTTCTTTGAATGTCGGTATTACTCCTCTGGGTGACGGTATTAGTCCTCTGGGTGTCGGTATTACTCCTCTGGGTGTCGATATTGCATCTCTGGGTGACGGTATTACTCCTCTGGGTTGTTATTTCGCGCCTGGTTGTCGATATTACTCAACTGCGTGTCGGTATTACTCCTATGGATGTTGGTATTCATCACCTGGGTGTTGGTATTACTCCATTGGGTGTCGGCATTACTCCTCTGGATGTCGGTATTCCTCCTCTAAATGTCGGTATTACTCCTCTGGCTGAGGGTATTAGTCCTCTGGGTTTAGGTACTACATCTCTGGTTGTCGGTATTACTGCTCTGGCTGACTGTATTACTCCTCTGGATGTCGGTAATACTCCTCTGGGAGACGTTATTATTCATCTGTGTATCGACATTTTTCCTCTGGATGTCGGTAGTACTCCACTGGCTGACGGTATTACTCCACTGGGTGACGATATTAATCCTCTGGGTGATGGTATTAATCCTCTAGATGTCGGTCTTATTCCTCGGGGTGTCGCTATTACTCGTCTCGGTGACGGATTAACTCCCATGAGTGACCGTATTACTCCTCTGGATGTCGGTAGTATTCATCTGGATGTCGATATTACTCCTCTGTGGTTCGGTATTACTCCTCTGGGAGACGCTATTATTCATCTGTGTATCGGTATTATTCCTCTGGATGTCGGTAGTACTCCACTGGGTGAGG
>NW_027251962.1:1000000-1097932 GCF_044704955.1 Pristiophorus japonicus | reverse complement strand
CACACATCATTACACACATAATTCCAAATATCATTCAACACCTCATTCCACATATCATTCCACATCTCATTCCACACATCATTTCACACATCTTTCCGCACGTCATTCCATACATCATTCGACACATCATCCCACACAGCATTCCACACATCATTCCACACAGCATTCAACACATCATTCCACACATCATTCCACACTTCATTCCACACAGCATTCCACACATAATTCCACACAGCATTCCACACATCATTCCACACATCATTCCACATCTCTTTCCACACATCATTCCTCACCTCATTCCACACATCATTCCACACATCATTCCAGACCTCATTCCACAAATCATTACACAAATCATTCCACATATCATTCCACAAATCATTCCACACATCATTGACACATCATTCCACACCTCATTCCACACATCATTCCACACATCATTCCGACACACCATTCCAAACATCCTTCCACAAATCATTCAATACAGCATTCCACAAATCATTCCAAACTTCATTCCACACCTCATTCCACACCTCATTCCACATATCATTCCACGCATCATTCCACACATCATTCCACACATCATTCCACACCTCATTCCACACCTCATTCCACACCTCATTACTCCCATCATTCCACACATCATTCCACACATCATTCCACACCTCATTCCACACCTCATTCCAAACATCATTCCACACATCATTCCACACATCATTCCAAACATCATTCCAAACAACATTCCACACCTCATTCCACATAACATTCCACACATTATTCCAAACTTCATTTCACACATCATTCCTCACCTCATTCCTCACATCATTCCACACATCATTCAATACATCATTCCACACATCATTCCACACATCATTCCACATAGCAATCCACACATCATTCCACAAGCATTCCACACATCATTCAATACATCATTCCACATATCATTCCACACATCATTCCACACATCATTCCAAACATCATTCCACACATCATTCCACACAGCAATCCACACATCATTCCACAAGCATTCCACACATCATTCAATACAGCATTCCACATATCATTCCACATCTCTTTCCACACACCATTCCTCACCTCATTCCAAACATCATTCCACACATCATTCCACACCTCATTCCACAAATCATTACACAAATCATTCCACACATCATTCCACAAATCATTCCACACATCATTGACACATCATTCCACACCTCATTCCACACATCATTCCACACATCATTCCGACACACCATTCCACACATCTTCCACAAATCATTCAATACATCATTCCACGCATCATTCCAAACTTCATTCCACACCTCATTCCACACCTCATTCCACATATCATTCCACGCATCATTCCACACATCATTCCACACATCATTCCAAACATAATTCCACACCTTATTCCACACCTCATTCCATACATAATTCCACATATCATTCCGAACATCATTCCACACCTCATTGCACACCTCATTCCACACCTCATTACACCCATCATTCAACACATCATTCCACACATCATTCCACACCTCATTCCACACCTCATTCCTCACATCATTCCACACGTAATTCCACACATCATTCCAAACATCATTCCAAAAATCATTCCACACCTCATTCCACATAAAATTCCACACATCATTCCAAACTTCATTTCACACATCATTCCTCACCTCATTCCTCACATCATTCCACACATCATTCAATACATCATACAATACCTCATTCCACATATCATTCCACACATCATTCCACACATCATTCCACACATCATTCCACACATCATTCCACACATCAATCCACACATCATTCCACAAGCATTCCACACATCATTCCACACATCATTGCACACATCATTCCACACAGCATTTCAAATATCATTCCACACATCATTCCACATCTCATTCCGCACGTCATTCCACACATCATTCCAAACATCATTCCACACATCATTCCACACAGCAATCCACACATCATTCCACAAGCATTCCACACATCATTCAATACAGAATTCCACATATCATTCCGCATCTTTTCCACACACCATTCCTCACCTCATTCCACACATCATTCCACACATCATTCCACACTTCATTCCACAAATCATTACACAAATCATTCCACACATCATTCCACAAATCATTCCACACATCATTGACACATCATTCCACACCTCATTCCACACATCATTCCACACATCATTCCGACACACCATTCCACACATCCTTCCACAAATCATTCAATACATCATTCCACACATCATTCCAAACTTCATTCCACACCTCATTCCACACCTCATTCCACATATCATTCCACGCATCATTCCACACATCATTCCACACATCATTCCAAACATCATTCCACACCTTATTCCACACATCATTCCATACATAATTCCACATATCATTCCAAACATCATTCCACACCTCATTCCACACCTCATTCCACACCTCATTACACCCATCATTCCACACATCATTCCACTCACCATTCCACACCTCATTCCACACCTCATTCCTCACATCATTCCACACGTAATTCCACACATCATTCCAAACATCATTCCAAACATCATTCCACACCTCATTCCACGTAACATTCCACACATTATTCCAAACTTCATTTCACACATCATTCCTCACCTCATTCCACACATCATTCCACACATCATTCAATATATCATTCAATACCTCATTCCACATATCATTCCACACATCATTCCACACATCATTCCACACATCATTCCACACATCATTCCACACATCAATCCACACATCATTCCACAAGCATTCCAAACATCATTCCACACATCATTGCACACATCATTCCACACAGCATTTCAAATATCATTCCACGCATCATTCCACATCTCATTCCGCACGTCATTCCACACATCATTCCGCACGTCATTCCATTCATCATTCCACACATCATTCCACACAGCATTCCACACATCATTGCACAGCTCATTCCACACATCATTCCACACATCATTCCACATGTCATTCCATACATCATTCCACACATCATTCCACACCTCATTCCACGCTTCATTCCAAACATCATTCCACACATCATTCCACAACATTCCTCAACATTACACACATCATTCCACACATCAGTCCACACCTCATTCCACACATCATTCGAAACATCATTCCACACCTCATTTCACACATCATTCCTCACCTCATTCCACACATCATTCCACACATCATTCAATACATCATTCCACATATCATTCCACACATCATTCCACACATCATTCCACATAACATTGAACACAACATTGCACACATCATTACACACATCATTCCAAATATCATTCAACACCTCATTCCACATATCATTCCACGGATCATTCCACATCTCATTCCACACATCATTCCACACATCATTCCGCACGTCATTCCATACATCATTCCACACATCATTCCACACAGAATTCCACACATCATTCCACACAGCATTCCACACATCATTCCACACATCATTCCACACATCATTCCACACAGCATTCCACACTTCATTTAACACCTCATTCCACACGTTATTCCACATATCATTCCACGCATCATTCCACACTTCATTCCACACATCATTCCAAACATCATTCCACACCTCATTCCATACATCATTCCACATATCATTCCAAACATCATTCCACACCTCATTCCACACCTCATTCCAAACCTCATTACACCCATCATTCCACACATCATTCCACACATAATTCCACACCTTATTCCACACCTCATTCCACACCTCATTCCGCACATCATTCCACACATCATTCCACACATCATTCCACACATCATTCCAAACATCATTCCACACCTCATTCCACATAACATTCCACACATCATTCCAAACTTAATTTCACACATCATTCCTCACCTCATTCCACACATCATTCCACACATCATTCAATACATCATTCAATTCATCATTCCACATATCATTCCACACATCATTCCACACATCATTCCACACATCATTCCACACATCAATCCACACATCATTCCACAAGCATTCCACACCGCATTCCACACATCATTCCACACATTATTGCACACATCATTCCACACAGCATTCTAAGTATCATTCCACGCATCATTCCACATCTCATTCCGCACGTCATTCCACACATCATTCCGCACGTCATTCCATTCATCATTCCACACATCATTCCACACAGCATTCCACACATCATTGCACACCTCATTCTACCCATCATTCCACATATCATTCCACACATCATTCCACACATCATTCCACACCTCATTCCACGCTTCATTCCAAACTTCATTCCACACATCATTCCACAACATTCCTCAACATTCCACACATCATTCCACACATCAGTCCACAACTTATTCCACACATCCTTCCAAACATCATTCCACACCTCATTTCACACATCATTCCTCACCTCATTCCACACATCATTCCACACATCATTCAATACATCATTCCACACATCATTCCACACATCATTCCACACATCATTCCACGTAACATTGAACACAACATTGCACACATCATTCCACACATCATTCCAAATATCATTCCAGACCTCATTCCACATATCATTCCACGGATCATTCCACATCTCATTCCACACATCATTCCACACATCATTCCGCACGTCATTCCATACATCATTCCACACATCATCCCACACAGCATTCCACACATCATTCCACACTACTTTCCACACATCATTCCACACAGCATTCCACACATCATTCCACACAGCATTCCACATCTCATTCCAAACTTCATTCCACACCTCATTACACCCATCATTCCACATATCATTCCACACATCATTCCATACCTCATTCTACACCTCATTCCACACATCATTCCACGCATCATTCCACACATCATTCCAAACATCATTCCATACATCATTCCACACCTCATTCCACATAACATTCCACACATCATTCCAAACTTCATTCCACACATCATTCCACGTAACATTGAACACAACATTGCACACATCATTCCACACATCATTCCAAATATCATTCCAGACCTCATTCCACATATCATTCCACGGATCATTCCACATCTCATTCCACACATCATTCCACACATCACTCCGCACGTCATTCCATTCATCATTCCACACATCATTCCACACAGCATTCCACACATCATTGCACACCTCATTCCACACATCATTCCACACATCATTCCACACATCATTCCATACATCATTCCACACCTCATTCCACACCTCATTCCACCCATGATTCCACATATCATTCCACACATCATTCGACACATCATTCCACACCTCATTCTACGCATCATTCCAAACATCATTCCACACAGCATTCCAGACATCATTCCACACAGCATTCCAAACATCATTCCACACATCATTCCAAATCTCATTCCACACATCATTCCACACAGCATTCCACACATCATTCCACACATCATTCCACACATCATTCCACACAGCATTCCACACATCATTCCACACAGCATTCCTCATCTCATTCCACACCTCATTCCACACCTCATTACACCCATTATTCCACATAACATTCCACACATCATTCCACACCTCATTCCACACCTCATTCCACACATCATTCCACACATCATTCCACACATCATTCCAAACATCATTCCATACATCATTCCACACCTCATTCCACATAACATTCCACACATCATTCCAAACTTCATTTCACACATCATTCCTCACCTCATTCCACACATCATTCCACACATCATTCTATACATCATTCAATACATCATTCCCCATATCATTCCGCACATCATTCCACACATCATTCCACACATCATTCCACACATCATTCCACCCATCATTCCACATATCATTCCACACATCATTCCACACATCATTCCACACCTTATTCCACGCATCATTCCAAACATCATTCCACACATCATTCCACACCTCATTCCACGCATCATTCCAAACATCATTCCACACATCATTCCACAACATTCCTAACATTCCACACATCATTCCACACATCATTCCACACAGCATTCCAGACATCATTCCACACAGCATTCCAAACATCATTCCACACATCATTCCACACATCATTCCACACATCATTCCACACATCATTCCACACCTCATTCCACGCATCATTCCAAACATCATTCCACACATCATTCCACAACATTCCTAACATTCGACACATCATTCCTCACCCCATTCCACACATCATTCCACACATCATTCCACACCTCATTTCACAAATCATTCAATTTACCATTCCACACATCATTACACATCATTCCGACACACCATTCCACACATCCTTCCATAAATCATTCAATTCACCATTCCACATATCATTCCACACATCATTACACACATCATTCCACACATCATTCCACACATCATTCCACACATCATTCCACACATTATTCCACAAATCATTCCACACCTCATTCCACACATCATTCCACACATCATTCCCAATATCATTCCACACCTCATTCCACACCTCATTCCACACCTCATTACACCCACCATTCCACACATCATTCCACACTTCATTCCACACCTCATTCCACATTCATTCCACATTCCACACATCATTCCACACATCATTCCACACATCATTCCAAACATCATTCCAAACTTCATTCCACACCTCATTCCACATAACATTCCATACATTATTCCACACTTCATTTCACACATCATTCCACACATCATTCCACACATCATTCAATACATCATTCAATACATCATTCAATACATCATTCCACCTTTCATTCCACACTTCATTCCACCCATCATTCCACACATTATTCCACACATCATTCCACACATCATTCCACACATCATTCCACACATCATTCCACACATAATTCCACACATCATTCCACACATCATTCCACACAGCATTCCACACATCATTCCACACAGCATTCCACACATCATTCCACACATCATTCCACATCTCTTTCCACACGTCATTCCTCACCTCATTCCACACATCATTCCACAAATCATTCCACACATCATTGACACATCATTCCACGCCTCATTCCACACGGCATTCCACACATCATTCCGACACACCATTCCACACATCCTTCCACAAATCATTCAATACATCATTCCGCACATCATTCCAAACTTCATTCCACACCTCATTCCACACCTCATTCCACATATCATTCCACGCATCATTCCACACATCTTTCCACACATCATTCCACACCTCATTCCAAACCTCATTCCACACCTCATTACTCCCATCATTCCACACATCATTCCACACCTCATTCCACACCTCATTCCACACATCATTCCACACATTATTCCACACATCATTCCACACATCATTCCACACATCGTTCCACACATCATTCAAGACATCATTCCACACATCATTCCACACAACATTCCAAACATCATTCCACACATCATTCCACACGTCATTCAAGACATCATTCAAAACATCATTCCACACATCATTCCACACAGCTGTTTACATTGTACATTAATGATTTAGACGAGGGGATTAAATGCAGTATCTCCAAATTTGCAGATGATACTAAGTTGGGTGGCAGTGTGAGCTGCGAGGAGGATGCTATTAGGCTGCAGAGTGACTTGGATAGGTTAGGTGAGTGGGCAAATGCATGGCAGATGAAGTATAATGTGGATAAATGTGAGGTTATCAACTTTGGTGGTAAAAACAGAGAGACAGACTATTATCTGAATGGTGACAGATTAGGAAAAGGGAAGGTGCAACGAGACCTGGGTGTCATGGTACATCAGTCATTGAAGGTTGGCATGCAGGTACAGCAGGCGGTTAAGAAAGCAAATGGCATGTTGGCCTTCATAGCGAGGGGATTTGAATACAGGGGCAGGGAGGTGTTGCTACAGTTGTACAGGGCCTTGGTGAGGCCACACCTGGAGTATTGTGTACAGTTTTGGTCTCCTAACTTGAGGAAGGACATTCTTGCTATTGAGGGAGTGCAGCGAAGGTTCACCAGACTGATTCCCGGGATGGCGGGACTGACCTATCAAGAAAGATTGGATCAACTGGGCTTGTATTCACTGGAGTTCAGAAGAATGAGAGGGGATCTCATAGAAACGTTTAAAATTCTGACGGGTTTAGACAGGTTAGATGCAGAAAGAATGTTCCCAATGTTGGGGAAGTCCAGAACCAGGGGTCACAGTCTGAGGATAAGGGGTAAGCCATTTAGGACCGAGATGAGGAGAAACTTCTTCACCCAGAGAGTGGTGAACCTGTGGAATTCTCTACCACAGAAAGTAGTTGAGGCCAATTCACTAAATATATTCAAAAGGGAGTTAGATGAAGTCCTTACTACTCGGGGGATCAAGGGTTATGGCGAGAAAGCAGGAAGGGGGTACTGAAGTTTCATGTTCAGCCATGAACTCATTGAATGGCGGTGCAGGCTAGAAGGGCTGAATGGCCTACTCCTGCACCTATTTTCTATGTTTCTATGTTTCTATTCCCCATATCATTCCACACATCATTCCACACATCTTTCTAGATTTCATTCGACGCATCATTCCACACATCATTCCACACAACATTCCACACATCATTCCAGATTTCATTCGATACATCATTCCATATATCATTCCACACATCATTCCACGCAACATTCCACACATAATTCCACACATCATTACACATATCATGCCACACATCAATCCACATATCATTCCAAACATCATTCCTCACCTCATTCCACAACTCGTTCCATACATCATTCCACACATCATTCAATATATAATTCCACATATCATTCCACGCATCATTCCACACCTCGTACCACACATCATTCCACGCATCATTCCAAACATCATTCCACACATCATTCCACACATCATTCCACACATCATTCCACAACATTCCTCAACATTCCACACATCATTCCAAAATTCATTCAACACATCATTCCACACAGCATTCCATACACCATTCCACATTTCAATCAACTCGTCATTCCATACATCATTCCACACATCATTCCACACAACATTCCACACATCATTCCACAACATTCCTCAACATTCCACACATCATTCCACACATCAGTCCATACCTCATTTCACACATCATTCCAACCATCGTTCAACACCTCATTTCACACATCATTCCTCACCTCATTCCACATATCATTCCAAACATCATTCAATACATCATGCCACATATCATTCCACACATCATTCCACACATCATTGCACATAACATTCAAAACATCATTCCACACATCATTCCACAGATCAGTCCACACCTCATTTCACACATCATTCCTCACCGCATTCCACACATCATTCCACACGTCATTCGATACATTTTACCACATATCATTCCACACATCATTCCACACATCATTCCACAAGCATTCCAGACAGCATTGCACACATCATTCCACACCTCATTCCACAAATCATTCCACAAATCATTCCACACATCATTACACAAATCATTCCACACATCATTGACACATCATTCCACACCTCATTCCACACATCATTCCACAAATTATTCAATTCACCATTCCACATATCATTCCGCACATCATTCCGCACGTCATTCCATTCATCATTCCACACATCATTCCACACCTCAATCCACACCTCATTCCTCCGATCATTCCACACATCATTCCACACATCATTCCACACCTCATTCCAAACCTCATTCCACGCACCATTCCAAACATCATTCCACACATCATTCCAAACATCATTCCACATCTCATTCCACCCAGAATTCCACACGTCATTCCACACATCATTCCACAACATTCCTCAACATTCCACACATCATTCCACACATCAGTCCATACCTCATTCCACACATCATTCCAACCATCGTTCCACACCTCATTTCACACATCATTCCTCACCTCATTCCACATATCATTCCAAACATCATTCAATACATCATGCCACATATCATTCCACACATCATTCCACACATCATTGCACATAACATTCAACACATCATTCCACACATCATTCCACACATCAGTCCACACCTCATTTCACACATCATTCCTCACCGCATTCCACACATCATTCCACACATCATTCGATACATTTTACCACATATCATTCCACACATCATTCCACACATCATTCCACAAGCATTCCAGACAGCATTGCACACATCATTCCACAAATCAATCCACAAATCATTCCACACATCATTCCACATCTCTTTCCACACATCATTCCACACCTCATTCCACACATCATTCCACACATCATTCCACACCTCATTCCACAAATCATTTCACAAATCATTCCACACATCATTACACAAATCATTCCTAACATCATTGACACATCATTCCACACCTGATCCCACACATCATTCCACAAACCATTCAATTCACCATTCCACATATCATTCCACACATCATTACACACATCATTCCACACATCATTACACACATCATTCCACAAATCATTCCACACCTCATTGACACATTATTCCAAAACTCATTCCAAACTTCGTTCCACACATCATTCCACATATCATTCCACGCATCATTCCACACATCATTCCACACATCATTCCAAACATCATTCCAAACCTCATTCCAAACCTCATTCCACACATCATTCCACTCAGCATTCCAAACATCATTCCACACCTCATTCCACACCTCATTCCTAAACTCATTACACCCATCATTCCACACATTATTCCACACAACATTCCACACCTCATTCCACACCTCATTCCACAACTCATTCCACACATCATTCCACACATCATTCCACACATCATTCCAAACATCATTCCACACCTCATTCCACAATTCATTGCACACATCATTCCACACATCATTCCACACATCATTCCAAACATCATTCCAAACATTCCACACATCATTCCACACATCATTCCAAACATCATTCCATACCTCATTACTCAATTCATTCCACACATCATTCCACACATCATTCCACACATCATTCCAAACATCATTCCACACATCATTCCACACATCATTCAACACATCATTCCACACCGCATTCCACACATCATTCCACACGTCATTCCTCACCTCATTCCACACATCATTCCACACGTCATTCAAGACATCATTGAATACATCATTCGACGCATCATTCCACACAGCATTCCAAATATCATTCCACAAGCATTCCAGACAGCATTGCACACATCATTCCACAAATCAATCCACAAATCATTCCACACATCATTCCACACAGCATTCCACACATCATTCCACACAGCATTCCACACATCATTCCACACATCATTCCACACATCATTCCACACATCATTCCACATCTCTTTCCACACATCATTCCACACCTCATTTCACACATCATTCCACACATCATTCCACACCTCATTCCACAAATCATTTCACAAATCATTCCACACATCATACACAAATCATTCCACACATCATTGACACATCATTCCACACCTGATTACAAACATCATTCCACAAACCATTCAATTCACCATTCCACATATCATTCCACACATCATTACACACATCATTCCACAAATCATTCCACACCTCATTCCACACATCATTCCACACATCAGTCCAAACATCATTCCACACCTCATTCCGCACCTCATTCCACACCGCATTACACCCATCATTCCACACATCATTCCACACATCATTCCACACCACATTCCACACCTCATTCCACAACTCATTCCACACATCATTCCACACATCATTCCACACATCATTCCAAACATCATTCCATTCATCATTCCACACATCATTCCACACCTCAATCCACACCTCATTCCTCCGGTCATTCCACACATCATTCCACACATCATTCCACACCTCATTCCAAACCTCATTCCACGCACCATTCCAAACATCATTCCACACATCATTCCAAACATCATTCCACATCTCATTCCACCCAGAATTCCACACGTCATTCCACACATCATTCCACAACATTCCTCAACATTCCACACATCATTCCACACCTCATTCCACACATCATTCCAACCATCGTTCCACACCTCATTTCACACATCATTCCTCACCTCATTCCACATATCATTCCAAACATCATTCAATACATCATGCCACATATCATTCCACACATCATTCCACACATCATTGCACATAACATTCAACACATCATTCCACACATCAATCCACACATCAGTCCACACCTCCTTTCACACATCATTCCTCACCGCATTCCACACATCATTCCACACATCATTCGATACATTTTACCACATATCATTCCACACATCATTCCACACATCATTCCACAAGCATTCCAGACAGCATTGCACACATCATTGCACACCTCATTCCACAAATCATTCCACAAATCATTCCACAAATCATTACACAAATCATTCCACACATCATTGACACATCATTCCACACCTCATTCCACACATCATTCCACAAATTATTCAATTCACCATTTCACATATCATTCCACACATCATTCCGCACGTCATTCCATTCATCATTCCACACATCATTCCACACCTCAATCCACACCTCATTCCTCCGATCATTCCACACATCATTCCACACATCATTCTACACCTCATTCCAAACCTCATTCCACGCACCATTCCAAACATCATTCCACACATCATTCCAAACATCATTCCACATCTCATTCCACCCAGAATTCCACACGTCATTCCACACATCATTCCACAACATTCCTCAACATTCCACACATCATTCCACACATCAGTCCATACCTCATTCCACACATCATTCCAACCATCGTTCCACACCTCATTTCGCACATCATTCCTCACCTCATTCCACATATCATTCCAAACATCATTCAATACATCATGCCACATATCATTCCACACATCATTCCACACATCATTGCACATAACATTCAACACATCATTCCACACATCATTCCACACATCAGTCCACACCTCATTTCACACATCATTCCTCACCGCATTCCACACATCATTCCACACATCATTCGATACATTTTACCACATATCATTCCACACATCATTCCACACATCATTCCACAAGCATTCCAGACAGCATTGCACACATCATTCCACAAATCAATCCACAAATCATTCCACACATCATTCCACATCTCTTTCCACACATCATTCCACACCTCATTCCACACATCATTCCAAACATCATTCCACACCTCATTCCACAAATCATTTCACAAATCATTCCACACATCATTAAACAAATCATTCCTAACATCATTGACACATCATTCCACACCTGATTCCACACATCATTCCACAAACCATTCAATTCACCATTCCACATATCATTCCACACATCATTACACCCATCATTCCACACATCATTACACACATCATTCCACAAATCATTCCACACCTCATTGACACATTATTCCAAACTTCATTCCACACTTCATTCCACACCTCATTCCACATATCATGCCACGCATCATTCCACACATCATTCCACACATCATTCCAAACATCATTCCAAACCTCATTCCAAACCTCATTCCACACATCATTCCACACAGCATTCCAAACGTCATTCCACACCTCATTCCACACCTTATTCCTAAACTCATTACACCCATCATTCCACACATTATTCCACACAACATTCCACACCTCATTCCACACCTCATTCCACAACTCATTCCACACATCATTCCACACATCATTCCACACATCATTCCAAACATCATTCCACACCTCATTCCACAATTCATTGCACACATCATTCCACACATCATTCCACACATCATTCCAAACATCATTCCAAACATTCCACACATCATTCCACACATCATTCCAAACATCATTCCATACCTCATTCCACACATCATTCCACACATCATTCAACACATCATTCCACACATCATTCCAAACATCATTCCACACATCATTCCACACATCATTCAACACATCATTCCACACCGCATTCCACACATCATTCCACACATCATTCCAAACATCATTCCATACCTCATTACTCAATTCATTCCACACATCATTCCTCACCTCATTCCACACATCATTCCACACGTCATTCAAGACATCATTCAATACATCATTCGACACAACATTCCACACAGCATTCCAAATATCATTCCACACATCATTCCATACCTCATACCACACATCATTCCATAACATTCCACACATCATTACACACATCATTCCACACATCATTCCACACATCATTCCACACATCATTCCAGATTTCTTTCCACACATCATTCCACACATCATTCCACACATCATTCCACACAACATTCCAAACATCATTCCACACATCATTCCCCATATCATTCCACACATCATTCCACACATCTTTCTAGATTTCATTCGACGCATCATTCCACACATCATTCCACACAACATTCCACACATCATTCCAGATTTCATTCGATACATCATTCCATACATCATTCCATACATCATTCCACGCAACATTCCACACAAAATTCCACACATCATTACACATATCATGCCACACATCAATCCACATATCATTCCAAACATCATTCCTCACCTCATTCCACAACTCGTTCCATACATCATTCCACACATCATTCAATATATAATTCCACATATCATTCCACGCATCATTCCACACCTCGTTCCACACATCATTCCACACATCATTCCAAACATCATTCCACACATCATTCCACACATCATTCCACACATCATTCCACAACATTCCTCAACATTCCACACATCTTTCCAAAATTCATTCAACACATCATTCCACACAGCATTCCATACACCATTCCACATTTCAATCAACTCGTCATTCCATACATCATTCCACACATCATTCCACACAACATTCCACACATCATTCCACAACATTCCTCAACATTCCACACATCATTCCACACATCAGTCCATACCTAATTCCACACATCATTCCAACCATCGTGCCACACCTCATTTCACACATCATTCCTCACCTCATTCCACACATCATTCCAAACATCATTCAATACATCATGCCACATATCATTCCACACATCATTCCACAAATCATTGCACATAACATTCAACACATCATTCCACACATCATTCCACACATCAGTCCACACCTCATTTCACACATCATTCCTCACCTCATCCCACACATCATTCCACACATCATTCGATACATTTTCCCACATATCATTCCACACATCATTCCACACATCATTCCACAAGCATTCCAGACAGCATTGCACACATCATTCCACAAATCAATCCACAAATCATTCCACACATCATTCCACACAGCATTCCACACATCATTCCACACAGCATTCCACACATCATTCCACACATCATTCCACACATCATTCCACACATCATTCCACATCTCTTTCCACACATCATTCCACACCTCATTTCACACATCATTCCACACATCATTCCACACCTCATTCCACAAATCATTTCACAAATCATTACACACATCATACACAACTCATTCCACACATCATTGACACATCATTCCACACCTGATTACAAACATCATTCCACAAACCATTCAATTCACCATTCCACATATCATTCCACACATCATTACAGACATCATTCCACACATCATTACACACATCATTCCACAAATCATTCCACACCTCATTGACACATTATTCCAAACCTCATTCCAAACTTCGTTCCACACATCATTCCACATATCATTCCACACATCATTACACACATCATTCCACACATCATTACACACATCATTCCACAAATCATTCCACACCTCATTGACACATTAATCCAAACTTCATTCCACACTTCATTCCACACCTCATTCCAAACATCATTCCACACCTCATTCCACACCTCATTCCACACATCATTCCACACATCAGTCCAAACATCAGTCCACACCTCATTCCACACATCATTCCACACCGCATTACACCCATCATTCCACACATCATTCCACACATCATTCCACACCACATTCCACACCTCATTCCACAACTCATTCCACACATCATTCCACACATCATTCCACACATCATTCCAAACATCATTCCATTCATCATTCCACACATCATTCCACACCTCAATCCACACCTCATTCCTCCGATCATTCCACACATCATTCCACACATCATTCCACACCTCATTCCAAACCTCATTCCACACATCATTCCAAACATCATTCCACATCTCATTCCACCCAGAATTCCACACGTCATTCCACACATCATTCCACAACATTCCTCAACATTCCACACATCATTCCACACATCAGTCCATACCTCATTCCACACATCATTCCAACCATCGTTCCACACCTCATTTCACACATCATTCCTCACCTCATTCCACATATCATTCCAAACATCATTCAATACATCATGCCACATATCATTCCACACATCATTCCACACATCATTGCACATAACATTCAACACATCATTCCACACATCATTCCACACATCAGTCCACACCTCATTTCACACATCATTCCTCACCGCATTCCACACATCATTCCACACATCATTCGATACATTTTACCACATATCATTCCACACATCATTCCACACATCATTCCACAAGCATTCCAGACAGCATTGCACACATCATTCCACACCTCATTCCACAAATCATTCCACAAATCATTCCACACATCATTACACAAATCATTCCACACATCATTGACACATCATTCCACACCTCATTCCACACATCATTCCACAATTATTCAATTCACCATTCCACATATCATTCCACACAGCATTCCGCACGTCATTCCATTCATCATTCCACACATCATTCCACACCTCAATCCACACCTCATTCCTCCGATCATTCCACACATCATTCCACACATCATTCCACACCTCATTCCAAACCTCATTCCACGCACCATTCCAAACATCATTCCACACATCATTCCAAACATCATTCCACATCTCATTCCACCCAGAAATCCACACGTCATTCCACACATCATTCCACAACATTCCACAACATTCCACACATCATTCCACACATCAGTCCATACCTCATTCCACACATCATTCCAACCATCGTTCCACACCTCATTTCACACATCATTCCTCACCTCATTCCACATATCATTCCAAACATCATTCAATACATCATGCCACATATCATTCCACACATCATTCCACAAATCATTGCACATAACATTCAACACATCATTCCACACATCATTCCACACATCAGTCCACACCTCATTTCACACATCATTCCTCACCGCATTCCACACATCATTCCACACATCATTCGATACATTTTACCACATATCATTCCACACATCATTCCACACATCATTCCACAAGCATTCCAGACAGCATTGCACACATCATTCCACAAATCAATCCACAAATCATTCCACACATCATTCCACATCTCTTTCCACACATCATTCCACACCTCATTCCAAACATCATTCCACACATCATTCCACACCTCATTCCACAAATCATTTCACAAATCATTCCACACATCATTACACAAATCATTGCACATAACATTCAACACATCATTCCACACATCATTCCACACATCAGTCCACACCTCATTCCACACATCATTCCAAACATCATTCAATACATCATGCCACATATCATTCCACACATCATTCCACAAATCATTGCACATAACATTCAACACATCATTCCACACATCATTCCACACATCAGTCCACACCTCATTTCACACATCATTCCTCACCTCATCCCACACATCATTCCACACATCATTCGATACATTTTCCCACATATCATTCCACACATCATTCCACACATCATTCCACAAGAATTCCAGACAGCGTTGCACACATCATTCCACAAATCAATCCACAAATCATTCCACACATCATTCCACACAGCATTCCACACATCATTCCACACAGCATTCCACACATCATTCCACACATCATTCCACACATCATTCCACACATCATTCCACATCTCTTTCCACACATCATTCCACACCTCATTTCACACATCATTCCACACATCATTCCACACCTCATTCCACAAATCATTTCACAAATCATTACACACATCATACACAAATCATTCCACACATCATTGACACATCATTCCACACCTGATTACAAACATCATTCCACAAACCATTCAATTCACCATTCCACATATCATTCCACACATCATTACAGACATCATTCCACACATCATTACACACATCATTCCACAAATCATTCCACACCTCATTGACACATTATTCCAAACCTCATTCCAAACTTCGTTCCACACATCATTCCACATATCATTCCACACATCATTACACACATCATACCACACATCATTACACACATCATTCCACAAATCATTCCACACCTCATTGACACATTAATCCAAACTTCATTCCACACTTCATTCCACACCTCATTCCAAACATCATTCCACACCTCATTCCACACCTCATTCCACACATCATTCCACACATCAGTCCAAACATCAGTCCACACCTCATTCCACACCTCATTCCACACCGCATTACACCCATCATTCCACACATCATTCCACACATCATTCCACACCACATTCCACACCTCATTCCACAACTCATTCCACACATCATTCCACACATCATTCCACACATCATTCCAAACATCATTCCATTCATCATTCCACACATCATTCCACACCTCAATCCACACCTCATTCCTCCGATCATTCCACACATCATTCCACACATCATTCCACACCTCATTCCAAAC
This sequence comes from Pristiophorus japonicus, assembly GCF_044704955.1. NCBI lineage: Eukaryota > Metazoa > Chordata > Chondrichthyes > Pristiophoridae > Pristiophorus > Pristiophorus japonicus. The sequence continues at coordinate 1,079,194 of NW_027251962.1, read as the reverse complement.
CTCATTCCACGCACCATTCCAAACATCATTCCACACATCATTCCAAACCTCATTCCACATCTCATTCCACCCAGAATTCCACACGTCATTCCACACATCATTCCACAACATTCCTCAACATTCCACACATCATTCCACACATCAGTCCATACCTCATTCCACACATCATTCCAACCATCGTTCCACACCTCATTTCACACATCATTCCTCACCTCATTCCACATATCATTCCAAACATCATTCAATACATCATGCCACATATCATTCCACACATCATTCCACACATCATTGCACATAACATTCAACACCTCATTCCACACATCATTCCACACATCAGTCCACACCTCATTTCACACATCATTCCTCACCGCATTCCACACATCATTCCACACATCATTCGATACATTTTACCACATATCATTCCACACATCATTCCACACATCATTCCACAAGCATTCCAGACAGCATTGCACACATCATTCCACACCTCATTCCACAAATCATTCCACAAATCATTCCACACATCATTACACAAATCATTCCACACATCATTGACACATCATTCCACACCTCATTCCACACATCATTCCACAAATTATTCAATTCACCATTCCACATATCATTCCACACAGCATTCCGCACGTCATTCCATTCATCATTCCACACATCATTCCACACCTCAATCCACACCTCATTCCTCCGATCATTCCACACATCATTCCACACATCATTCCACACCTCATTCCAAACCTCATTCCACGCACCATTCCAAACATCATTCCACACATCATTCCAAACATCATTCCACATCTCATTCCACCCAGAAATCCACACGTCATTCCACACATCATTCCACAACATTCCACAACATTCCACACATCATTCCACACATCAGTCCATACCTCAATCCACACATCATTCCAACCATCGTTCCACACCTCATTTCACACATCATTCTTCACCTCATTCCACATATCATTCCAAACATCATTCAATACATCATGCCACATATCATTCCACACATCATTCCACACATCATTGCACATAACATTCAACACATCATTCCACACATCATTCCACACATCAGTCCACACCTCATTTCACACATCATTCCTCACTGCATTCCACACATCATTCCACACATCATTCGATACATTTTACCACATATCATTCCACACATCATTCCACACATCATTCCACAAGCATTCCAGACAGCATTGCACACATCATTCCACAAATCAATCCACAAATCATTCCACACATCATTCCACATCTCTTTCCACACATCATTCCACACCTCATTCCACACATCATTCCACACATCATTCCACACCTCATTCCACAAATCATCTCACAAATCATTCCACACATCATTACACAAATCATTCCAAACATCATTGACACATCATTCCACACCTGATTCCACACATCATTCCACAAACCATTCAATTCACCATTCCACATATCATTCCACACATCATTACACACATCATTCCACACATCATTACACACATCATTCCACAAATCATTCCACAACTCATTGACACATTATTCCAAACCTCATTCCAAACTTCGTTCCACACATCATTCCACATATCATTCCACACATCATTACACACATCATTCCACACATCATTACACAAATCATTCCACAAAACATTCCACACCTCATTGACACATTATTCCAAACTTCATTCCACACTTCATTCCACACCTCATTCCACATATCATTCCACGCATCATTCCACACATCATTCCACACATCATTCCAAACATCATTCCAAACCTCATTCCACACCTCATTCCACACATCATTCCACACAGCATTCCAAAAATCATTCCACACCTCATTCCACACCTCATTCCTAAACTCATTACACCCATCATTCCACACATTATTCCACACAACATTCCACACCTCATTCCACACCTCATTCCACAACTCATTCCACACATCATTCCACACATCATTCCACACATCATTCCAAACATCATTCCACACCTCATTCCACAATTCATTGCACACATCATTCCACACATCATTCCACACATCATTCCAAACATCATTCCAAACATTCCACACATCATTCCACACATCATTCCAAACATCATTCCATACCTCATTACTCAATTCATTCCACACATCATTCCGCACATCATTCCACACATCATTCCAAACATCATTCCACACATCATTCCACACATCATTCAACACATCATTCCACACCGCATTCCACACATCATTCCACACATCATTCCTCACCTCATTCCACACATCATTCCACACGTCATTCAATACATCATTAAATACATCATTCGACACATCATTCCACACAGCATTCCAAATATCATTCCACACATCATTCCATACCTCATACCACACATCATTCCATAACATTCCACACATCATTACACACATCAATCCACACATCATTCCACACATAATTCCACACATCATTCCAGATTTCTTTCCACACATCATTCCACACATCATTCCACACATCATTCCACACAACATTCCAAACATCATTCCACACATCATTCCCCATATCATTCCACACATCATTCCACACATCTTTCTAGATTTCATTCGACGCATGATTCCACACATCATTCCACACAACATTCCACACATCATTCCAGATTTCATTCGATACATCATTCCATACATCATTCCACACATCATTCCACGCAACATTCCACACATAATTCCACACATCATTACACATATCATGCCACACATCAATCCACATATCATTCCAAACATCATTCCTCACCTCATTCCACAACTCGTTCCATACATCATTTCACACATCATTCAATATATAATTCCACATATCATTCCACGCATCATTCCACACGTCGTTCCACACATCATTCCACACATCATTCCAAACATCATTCCACACATCATTCCACACATCATTCCACACATCATTCCACAACATTTCTCAACATTCCACACATCATTCCAAAATTCATTCCACACATCATTCCACACAGCATTCCATACACCATTCCACATTTCAATCAACTCGTCATTCCATACATCATTCCACACATCATTCCACACAACATTCCATACATCATTCCACAACATTCCTCAACATTCCACACATCATTCCACAGATCAGTCCATACCTCATTCCACACATCATTCCACACATCATTCCACACATTATTCCACACATCATTCCAAACATCATTCATCACTTCATTCCACATATCATTCCACATTTCATTCCACACATCATTCCTCACCTCATTCCACACATCATTCCACGCATCATTCCACACTTCATTCCACATATCATTCCACATATCATGTCACACATCATTCCTCACCTCATTCCACACATCATTCCAAACATCATTCAATACATCATGCCACATATCATTCCACACATCATTCCACACATCATTGCACATAACATTCAACACATCATTCCACACATCATTCCACACATCAGTCCACACCTCATTTCACACATCATTCCTCACCTCATCCCACACATCATTCCACACATCATTCGATACATTTTCCCACATATCATTCCACACATCATTCCACAAATCAATCCACAAATCATTCCACACATCATTCCACACAGCATTCCACACATCATTCCACACAGCATTCCACACATCATTCCACACATCATTCCACACATCATTCCACACATCATTCCACATCTCTTTCCACACATCATTCCACACCTCATTTCACACATCATTCCACACATCATTCCACACCTCATTCCACAAATCATTTCACAAATCATTCCACACATCATACACAAATCATTCCACACATCATTGACACATCATTCCACACCTGATTACAAACATCATTCCACAAACCATTCAATTCACCATTCCACATATCATTCCACACATCATTACACACATCATTCCACACATCATTACACACATCATTCCACAAATCATTCCACACCTCATTGACACATTATTCCAAACCTCATTCCAAACTTCGTTCCACACATCATTCCACATATCATTCCACACATCATGACACACATCATTACACACATCATTACACACATCATTCCACAAATCATTCCACACCTCATTGACACATTAATCCAAACTTCATTCCACACTTCATTCCACACCTCATTCCAAACATCATTCCACACCTCATTCCACACCTCATTCCACACATCATTCCACACATCAGTCCAAACATCATTCCACACCTCATTCCGCACCTCATTCCACACCTCATTACACCCATCATTCCACACATCATTCCACACATCATTCCACACCTCATTCCACACCTCATTCCACAACTCATTTCACACATCATTCCACACATCATTCCACACATCATTCCAAACATCATTCCACACCTCATTCCACAATTCATTGCACACATCATTCCACACATCATTCCACACATCATTCCAAACATCATTCCAAACATTCCACACATCATTCCACACATCATTCCAATCATCATTCCATACCTCATTCCACAATTCATTCCACACATCATTCCACACATCATTCCACACATCATTCCAAACATCATTCCACACATCATTCCACACATCATTCAACACATCATTCCACACCGCATTCCACACATCATTCCACACATCATTCCACACCTCATTCCACACCTCATTCCACGCACCATTCCAAACATCATTCCACACATCATTCCAAACATCATTCCACATCTCATTCCACCCAGAATTCCACACGTCATTCCACACATCATTCCACAACATTCCTCAACATTCCACACGTCATTCCACACATCAGTCCATATCTCATTCCACACATCATTCCAACCTTCGTTCCACACCTCATTTCACACATCATTCCTCACCTCATTCCACACGTCATTCCAAAAATCATTCAATACATCATGCCACATATCATTCCACACATCATTCCACACATCATTGCACATAACATTCCTCACATCATTCCACACATCCTTCCACACATCATTCCACAACATTCCTAACATACCACACCTTATTCCGCACATCATTCCACACATCATTCCACACATCATTCCAAACATCATTCCAAACATCATTCCACACCTCATTCCACATAACATTCCACACATCATTCCAAACTTCATTTCACACATCATTCCTCACCTCATTCCTCACATCATTCCACACATCATTCAATACATCATTCAATACATCATTCCACATACCATTCCACACATCATTCCACACATCATTCCACACATCATTCCACACATCAATCCACACATCATTCCACAAGCATTTAACACCGCATTCCACACAACATTCCACACATCATTGCACACATCATTCCACACAGCATTCCAAATATCATTCCACGCATCATTCCACATCTCATTCCGCACGTCATTCCACACATCATTCCACACGTCATTCCATTCATCATTCCACACATCATTCCACACAGCATTCCACACATCATTGCACACCTCATTCCGCACATCATTCCACACATCATTCCAGACATCATTCCACACATCATTCCACACCTCATTCCACACCTCATCCCACCCATCATTCCACATATCATTCCACACATCATTCCACACATCATTCCACACCTCATTCCACGCTTCATTCCAAACTTCATTCCACACATCATTCCACAACATTCCTCAACATTCCACACATCATTCCACACATCAGTCCACACTTCATTCCATACATCATTCCAAACATCATTCCACACCACATTTCACACATCATTCCTCACCTCATTCCACACATCATTCCACACATCATTCAATACCTCATTCCACTCATCATTCCACACATCATTCCAGACATCATTCCACGCAACATTGAACACAACATTGCACACATCATTCCACACATCATTCTAAATATCATTCCACACCTCATTCCACATATCATTCCACGGATCATTCCACATCTCATTCCACACATCATTCCACACATCCTTCCGCACGTCATTCCATACATCATTCCACACATCATCCCACACAGCATTCCACACACTATTCCACACAGCATTCCACACATCATTCCACACATCATTCCACACATCATTCCACACAGTATTCCACACATCATTCCACAGAGCATTCCACATCACATTCCACACCTCATTCCACACCTCATTCCACACATCATTCCACACATCATTCCACACATCATTCCAAACATCATTTCAAACATCATTCCACATCTCATTCCACATAACATTCGACACACCATTCCAAACATCATTGCACACATCATACCACAACATTTCTAACATTCCACACATCATTCCACACATCATTCCGTACAGCATTCCAGACATCATTCCACACAGCATTCCACACATCATTCCACACATCATTCCACATCTCTTTCCACACATCATTCCTCACCTCATTCCACACATCATTCCACACATCATGCCACACCTCATTCCACACATCATTCCACACATCATTCCGACACACCACTCCACACATCCTTCCACAAATCATTCAATTCACCATTCCACATATCATTCCACACATCATTCCACACATCATTCCACACATCATTACACACATCATTCCACATATCATTCCACACATCATTCCACACATCATTCCACACCTCATTCCACACAACATTCCACACATCAGTCCAAACCTCATTCCACAACTCATTCCACACCTCATTCCACACCTTATTACACCCATCATTCCACACATTATTCCACACATCATTCTACACCTCATTCCTCATTCATTCCACATTCCATACATCATTCCACACATCATTCCACACATCATTCCACACATCATTCCACACATCATTCCTCACCTCATTCCACACATCATTCCACACATCATTCAATACATCATTCAATACATCATTCCACCTTTCATTCCACACATCATTCCACCCATCATTCCACACATCATTCCACACTTCATTCCACACATCATTCCACACATCATTCCACACATCATTCCACACTGAATTCCACACATCATTCCACACATAATTCCTGATCTCATTCCACACATCATTCCACACATCATTCAATACATCATTCAATAAATCATTCCACACAGCATTCCAAATATCATTCCACACCTCATTCCACATATCATTCCACGCATCATTCCACATCTCATTCCACATATCATTCCATACCTCATTCCACAGATCATTCCGCTCGTCATTCCATTCATCATTCCACACATCATTCCACACCTCATTCCACACCTCATTCCACCCATCATTCGAAACATCATTCCACACATCATTCCACACCTCATTCCACACCTCATTCCACGCATCATTCCAAACATCATTCCACACATTATTCCAAACATCATTCCACATCTCATTCCACCCATTATTCCACACGTCATTCCACACATCATTCCACAACATTCCTCAACATTCCACACATCATTTCACACATCATTCCTCACCTCATTCCATACATCATTCCACATATAATTCAATAAATCATTCCACATAACATTCCACACATCATTCCACACATCATTCCACATAACATTCCACACATCATTCCACACCTCATTCCACACATCAGTCCACACCTCATTTCACACATCATTCCTCACCTCATTCCACACATCATTCCACACATCATTCAATACATTTTCCCACATATCATTTCTCACATCATTCCACAAGCATTCCAGACAGCATTGCACACATCATTCCACACATCAATCCAATTATCATTCCACACCTCATTCCACATATCATTCCACGGATCATTCCACATCTCATTCCACACATCATTCCACACATCATTCCGCACGTCATTCCATACATCAATCCACACATCATTCCACACCGCATTCCACACATCATTCCACGCTATATTCCACATCTCTTTCCACACATCATTCCACACCTCATTCCACACATCATTCCACACATCATTCCACAACTCATTCCACAAATCATTCCTCAAATCATTCCACACATCATTCAATTCACCATTCCAAATATCATTCCACACATCATTCCGCACGTCATTCCATTCATCATTCCACACATCATTCCAAACCTCAATCCACACGTCATTCCTCCCATCATACCACACATCATTCCACACAACATTCCACACATCATTCCACACCTCATTCCACGCACCATTCCAAACATCATTACACACATCATTCCAAACATAATTCCACATCTCATTCCACCCAGCATTCCACACGTCATTCCACACATCATTCCACAACATTCCTCAACATTCCACACATCATTCCACACATCAGTCCATACCTCATTCCACACATCATTCCAAACATCATTCCACACCTCATTTCACACATCATTCCTCACCTCATTCCACACATCATTCCAAACATCATTCGTTACATCATGCCACATAACATTCCACACATCATTCCACACATCATTGCACATATCATTCAACACATCATCCAACATATCATTCCACGGATCATTCCACATCTCATTCCACACATCATTGCACACATTATTCCGCACGTCATTCCATACAGCATTCCACGCATCATTCCACACATCATTCCACATCTCCTTCCACACAACATTCCAAACCTCATTCCACACATCAGTCCACACATCATTCCACACCTCATTCCACAAATCAATCCACAAATCATTCCACACATCATTCCACACAGCATTCCACACATCATTCCACACAGCATTCCACACATCATTCCACACATCATTCCACACATCATTCCACACATCATTCCACATCTCTTTCCACACATCATTCCACACCTCATTCCACACATCATTCCACACATCATTCCACACCTCATTCCACAAATCATTCCACAAAACATTCCACACATGATTACACAAATCATTCCACACATCATTGACACATCATTCCACACCTCATTCCACACATCATTCCACAAATTATTCAATTCACCATTCCACATATCATTCCACACATCATTCCGCACGTCATTCCATTCATCATTCCACACATCATTCCACACCTCAATCCACACCTCATTCCTCCGATCATTCCACACATCATTCCACACATCATTCCACACCTCATTCCAAACCTCATTCCGCGCACCATTCCAAACATCATTCCACACATCATTCCAAACATCATTCCACATCTCATTCCACCCAGAATTCCACACGTCATTCCACACATTATTCCACAACATTCCTCAACATTCCACACATCATTCCACACATCAGTCCATACCTCATTCCACACATCATTCCAACCATCGTTCCACACCTCATTTCGCACATCATTCCTCACCTCATTCCACATATCATTCCAAACATCATTCAATACATCATGCCACATATCATTCCACACATCATTCCACACATCATTGCACATAACATTCAACACATCATTCCACACATCATTCCACACATCAGTCCACACCTCATTTCACACATCATTCCTCACCGCATTCCACACATCATTCCACACATCATTCGATACATTTTACCACATATCATTCCACACATCATTCCACACATCATTCCACAAGCATTCCAGACAGCATTGCACACATCATTCCACACCTCATTCCACAAATCATTCCACAAATCATTCCACACATCATTACCCAAATCTTTCCACACATCGTTGACACATCATTCCACACCTCATTCCACATATCATTCCACAAATTATTCAATTCACCATTCCACATATCATTCCACACATCATTCCGCACGTCATTCCATTCATCATTCCACACATCATTCCACACCTCAGTCCACACCTCATTCCTCCGATCATTCCACACATCATTCCACACATCATTCCACACCTCATTCCAAACCTCATTCCACGCATCATTCCAAACATTATTCCACATCTCATTCCACCCAGAATTCCACACGTCATTCCACACATCATTCCACAACATTCCTCAACATTCCACACATCATTCCACACATCAGTCCATACCTCATTCCACACATCATTCCAACCATCGTTCCACACCTCATTTCACACATCATTCCTCACCTCATTCCACATATCATTCCAAACATCATTCAATACATCATGCCACATATCATTCCACACATCATTCCACACATCATTGCACATAACATTCAACACATCATTCCACACATCATGCCACACCTCATTCCACACATCATTCCACACATCATTCCGACACACCACTCCACACATCCTTCCACAAATCATTCAACTCACCATTCCACATATCATTCCACACATCATTACACACATCATTCCACACATCATTAAACACATCATTCCACATATCATTCCACACATCATTCCACACATCATTCCACACCTCATTCCACACAACATTCCGCACATCAGTCCAAACATCATTCCACAACTCATTCCACACCTCATTCCACACCTTATTACACCCATCATTCCACACATTATTCCACACATCATTCTACACCTCATTCCTCATTCATTCCACATTCCATACATCATTCCACACATCATTCCACACATCATTCCACACATCATTCCACACATCATTCCTCACCTCATTCCACACATCATTCCACACATCATTCAATACATCATTCAATACATCATTCCACCTTTCATTCCACACATCATTCCACCCATCATTCCACACATCATTCCACACATCATTCCACACATCATTGCACACATCATTCCACACATCATTCCACACTGAATTCCACACATCATTCCACACATAATTCCTGATCTCATTCCACACATCATTCCACACATCATTCAATACATCATTCAATAAATCATTCCACACAGCATTCCACACAGCATTCCAAATATCATTCCACACCTCATTCCACATATCATTCCACGCATCATTCCACATCTCATTCCACATATCATTCCATACCTCATTCCACAGATCATTCCGCTCGTCATTCCATTCATCATTCCACACATCATTCCACACCTCATTCCACACCTCATTCCACCCATCATTCGAAACATCATTCCACACATCATTCCACACCTCATTCCACACCTCATTCCACGCATCATTCCAAACATCATTCCACACATTATTCCAAACATCATTCCACATCTCATTCCACCCATTATTCCACACGTCATTCCACACATCATTCCACAACATTCCTCAACATTCCACACATCATTTCACACATCATTCCTCACCTCATTCCAGACATCATTCCACGTATAATTCAATAAATCATTCCACATAACATTCCACACATCATTCCACACATCATTCCACATAACATTCCACACATCATTCCACACCTCATTCCACACATCAGTCCAAACCTCATTTCACACATCATTCCTCACCTCATTCCACACATCATTCCACACATCATTCAATACATTTTCCCACATATCATTTCTCACATCATTCCACAAGCATTCCAGACAGCATTGCACACATCATTCCACACATCAATCCAATTATCATTCCACACCTCATTCCACATATCATTCCACGGATCATTCCACATCTCATTCCACACATCATTCCACACATCATTCCGCACGTCATTCCATACATCAATCCACACATCATTCCACACCGCATTCCACACATCATTCCACGCTATATTCCACATCTCTTTCCACACATCATTCCACACCTCATTCCACACATCATTCCACACATCATTCCACAACTCATTCCACAAATCATTCCTCAAATCATTCCACACATCATTCAATTCACCATTCCAAATATCATTCCACACATCATTCCGCACGTCATTCCATTCATCATTCCACACATCATTCCAAACCTCAATCCACACGTCATTCCTCCCATCATACCACACATCATTCCACACATCATTCCACACATCATTCCACACCTCATTCCACGCACCATTCCAAACATCATTACACACATCATTCCAAACATAATTCCACATCTCATTCCACCCAGCATTCCACACGTCATTCCACACATCATTCCACAACATTCCTCAACATTCCACACATCATTCCACACATCAGTCCATACCTCATTCCACACATCATTCCAAACATCATTCCACACCTCATTTCACACATCATTCCTCACCTCATTCCACACATCATTCCAAACATCATTCGTTACATCATGCCACATAACATTCCACACATCATTCCACACATCATTGCACATAACATTCCACACATCATTCCACACATCATTCCACACATCAGTCCACACCTCCTTTCACACATCATTCCTCACATCATTCCACACATCATTCCACACGTCATTCCATACATTTTTCCACATATCATTCCACAAATTATTCCGCACATCATTCCACAAGCATTCCAGACAGTATCGCACACATCATTCCACACATCAATCCAAATATCATTCAACACATCATCCAACATATCATTCCACGGATCATTCCACATCTCATTCCACACATCATTGCACACATCATTCCGCACGTCATTCCATACAGCATTCCACGCATCATTCCACACATCATTCCACATCTCCTTCCACACAACATTCCAAACCTCATTCCACACATCAGTCCACACATCATTCCACACCTCATTCCACAAATCAATCCACAAATCATCCCACACATCATTCCACACAGCATTCCACACATCATTCCACATAGCATTCCACACATCATTCCACACATCATTCCACACATCATTCCACACATCATTCCACATCTCTTTCCACACATCATTCCACACCTCATTCCACACATCATTCCACACATCATTCCACACCTCATTCCACAAATCATTCCACAAAACATTCCACACATGATTACACAAATCATTCCACACATCATTGACACATCATTCCACACCTCATTCCACACATCATTCAACAAATTATTCAATTCACCATTCCACATATCATTCCACACATCATTCCGCACGTCATTCCATTCATCATTCCACACATCATTCCACACCTCAATCCACACCTCATTCCTCCGATCATTCCACACATCATTCCACACATCATTCCACACCTCATTCCAAACCTCATTCCACGCACCATTCCAAACATCATTCCACACATCATTCCAAACATCATTCCACATCTCATTCCACCCAGAATTCCACACGTCATTCCACACATCATTCCACAACATTCCTCAACATTCCACACATCATTCCACACATCAGTCCATACCTCATTCCACACATCATTCCAACCATCGTTCCACACCTCATTTCGCACATCATTCCTCACCTCATTCCACATATCATTCCAAACATCATTTATTACATCATGCCACATATCATTCCACACATCATTCCACACATCATTGCACATAACATTCAACACATCATTCCACACATCATTCCACACATCAGTCCACACCTCATTTCACACATCATTCCTCACCGCATTCCACACATCATTCCACACATCATTCGATACATTTTACCACATATTCCACACATCATTCCACACATCATTCCACAAGCATTCCAGACAGCATTGCACACATCATTCCACACCTCATTCCACAAATCATTCCACAAATCATTCCACACATCATTACACAAATCTTTCCACACATCATTGACACATCATTCCACACCTCATTCCACATATCATTCCACAAATTATTCAATTCACCATTCCACATATCATTCCACACATCATTCCGCACGTCATTCCATTCATCATTCCACACATCATTCCACACCTCAGTCCACACCTCATTCCTCCGATCATTCCACACATCATTCCACACATCATTCCACACCTCATTCCAAACCTCATTCCACGCATCATTCCAAACATCATTCCACATCTCATTCCACCCAGAATTCCACACGTCATTCCACACATCATTCCACAACATTCCTCAACATTCCACACATCATTCCACACATCAGTCCATACCTCATTCCACACATCATTCCAACCATCGTTCCACACCTCATTTCACACATCATTTCTCACCTCATTCCACATATCATTCCAAACATCATTCAATACATCATGCCACATATCATTCCACACATCATTCCACACATCATTGCACATAACATTCAACACATCATTCCACACATCATTCCACACATCAGTCCACACCTCATTTCACACATCATTCCTCACCGCATTCCACACATCATTCCACACATCATTCGATACATTTTACCACATATCATTCCACACATCATTCCACACATCATTCCACAAGCATTCCAGACAGCATTGCACACATCATTCCACAAATCAATCCACAAATCATTCCACACATCATTCCACATCTCTTTCCACACATCATTCCACACCTCATTCCACACATCATTCCACACATCATTCCACACCTCATTCCACAAATCATTTCACAAATCATTCCACACATCATTACACAAATCATTCCAAACATCATTGACACATCATTCCACACCTGATTCCACACATCATTCCACAAACCATTCAATTCACCATTCCACATATCATTCCACACATCATTACACACATCATTCCACACATCATTACACACATCATTCCACAATTCATTCCACACCTCATTGACACATTATTCCAAACCTCATTCCAAACTTCGTTCCACACATCATTCCACATATCATTCCACACATCATTACACACATCATTCCACACATCATTACACACATCATTCCACAAATCATTCCACACCTCATTGACACATTATTCCAAACTTCATTCCACACTTCATTCCACACCTCATTCCACATATCATTCCACGCATCATTCCACACATCATTCCACACATCATTCCAAACATCATTCCAAACCTCATTCCACACCTCATTCCACACATCATTCCACACAGCATTCCAAACATCATTCCACACCTCATTCCACACCTCATTCCTAAACTCATTACACCCATCATTCCACACATTATTCCACACAACATTCCACACCTCATTCCACACCTCATTCCACAACTCATTCCACACATCATTCCACACATCATTCCACACATCATTCCAAACATCATTCCACACCTCATTCCACAGTTCATTGCACACATCATTCCACACATCATTCCACACATCCTTCCAAACATCATTCCAAACATTCCACACATCATTCCACACATCGTTCCAAACATCATTCCATACCTCATTACTCAATTCATTCCACACATCATTCCACACATCATTCCACACATCATTACAAACATCATTCCACACATCATTCCACACATCATTCAACATATCATTCCACACCGCATTCCACACATCATTCCACACATCATTCCTCACCTCATTCCACACATCATTCCACACGTCATTCAATACATCATGCAATACATCATTCGACACATCATTCCACACAGCATTCCAAATAACATTCCACACATCATTCCATACCTCATACCACACATCATTCCATAACATTCCACACATCATTATACACATCAATCCACACATCATTCCACACATCATTCCACACATCATTCCAGATTTCTTTCCACACATTCATTCCACACATCATTCCACACATCATTCCACACAACATTCCAAACATCATTCCACACATCATTCCCCATATCATTCCACACATCATTCCACACATCTTTCTAGATTTCATTCGACGCATCATTCCACACACAATTCCACACATCATTACACATATCATGCCACACATCAATCCACATATCATTCCAAACATCATTCCTCACCTCATTCCACAACTCGTTCCATACATCATTCCACACATCATTCAATATATAATTCCACATATCATTCCACGCATCATTCCACACCTCGTTCCACACATCATTCCACACATCATTCCAAACATCATTCCACACATCATTCCACACATCATTCCAC
This sequence comes from Pristiophorus japonicus, assembly GCF_044704955.1. Taxonomy (NCBI): domain Eukaryota; kingdom Metazoa; phylum Chordata; class Chondrichthyes; family Pristiophoridae; genus Pristiophorus; species Pristiophorus japonicus. Next base: position 1,063,411 of record NW_027251962.1, on the reverse strand, counting down.
ACATCATTCCACAACATTCCTCAACATTCCACACATCATTCCAAAATTCATTCCACACATCATTCCACACAGCATTCCATACACCATTCCACATTTAAATCAACTCGTCATTCCATACATCATTCCACGCATCATTCCACACAACATTCCACACATCATTCCACAACATTCCTCAACATTCCACACATCATTCCACACATCAGTCCATACCTCATTCCACACATCATTCCAACCATCGTTCAACACCTCATTTCACACATCATTCCTCACCTCATTCCACACATCATTCCAAACATCATTCAATACATCATGCCACATATCATTCCACACATCATTCCACACATCATTGCACATAACATTCAACACATCATTCCACACATCATTCCACACATCAGTCCACACCTCATTTCACACATCATTCCTCACCTCATCCCACACATCATTCCACATATCATTCGATACATTTTCCCACATATCATTCCACACATCATTCCACACATCATTCCACAAGCATTCCAGACAGCACTGCACACATCATTCCACAAATCAATCCACAAATCATTCCACACATCATTCCACACAGCATTCCACACATCATTCCACACAGCATTCCACACATCATTCCACACATCATTCCACACATCATTCCACATCTCTTTCCACACATCATTCCACACCTCATTTTACACATCATTCCACACATCATTCCACACCTCATTCCACAAATCTTTTCACAAATCATTCCACACATCATACACAAATCATTCCACACATCATTGACACATCATTCCACACCTGATTACAAACATCATTCCACAAACCATTCAATTCACCATTCCACATATCATTCCACACATCATTACAGACATCATTCCACACATCATTACACACATCATTCCACAAATCATTCCACACCTCATTGACACATTATTCCAAACCTCATTCCAAACTTCGTTCCACACATCATTCCACATATCATTCCACACATCATTACACACATCATTCCACACATCATTACACACATCATTCCACAAATCATTCCACACCTCATTGACACATTAATCCAAACTTCATTCCACACTTCATTCCACACCTCATTCCAAACATCATTCCACACCTCATTCCACACCTCATTCCACACATCATTCCACACATCAGTCCAAACATCATTCCACACCTCATTCCGCACCTCATTCCACACCTCATTACACCCCTCATTCCACACATCATTCCACACATCATTCCACACCTCATTCCACACCTCATTCCACAACTCATTCCACACATCATTCCACACATCATTCCACACATCATTCCAAACATCATTCCACACCTCATTCCACAATTCATTGCATACATCATTCCACACATCATTCACCACATCATTCCAAACATCATTCCAAACATTCCACACATCATTCCACACATCATTCCAATCATCATTCCATACCTCATTCCACAATTCATTCCACACATCATTCCACACATCATTCCACACATCATTCCAAACATCATTCCACACATCATTCCACACATCATTCAACACATCATTCCACACCGCATTCCACACATCATTCCACACATCATTCCTCACCTCATTCCACACATCATTCCACACGTCATTCAATACATCATTCAATACATCATTCGACACATCATTCCACACAGCATTCCAAATATCATTCCACACCTCATTCCACATATTATTCCACGCATCATTCCACATCTCATTCCACACATCATTCCACACCACATTCAACACATCATTCCGCACGTCATTCCATACGTCATTCCACACATCATTCGACACATCATTCAACACATCATTCCACACATCATATTACACATCATTCCACACATCATTCCACACCTCATTCCACACGTCATTCCACACATAATTCAACACCTATTTCCACAAATCATTCCACACATCTTTCCACACATCATTCCACACATCATTCCATACCTCATTCCACACATCATTCCATAACATCCACACATCATTACACACATCAATCAACACATCATTCCACACATCATTCCACACATCATTCCAAACATCATTCCACACAACATTCCACACATTATTCCACACATCAATCCACAAATCATTCCACACATCATTCCATACCTCATACCACATATCATTCCATAACATTCCACACATCATTACACACATCAATCCACACATCATTCCACACATCATTCCACACATCATTCCAGATTTCATTCGACACATCACTCCACACATCATTCCACACATCATTCCACACAACATTCCAAACATCATTCCACACATCATTCCACATATCATTCCACACATCATTCCACACATCTTTCTACATTTCATTCGACACATCATTCCACACATCATTCCACACATCATTCCACACATCATTCCAGATTTCATTCGATACATCATTCCATACATCATTCCACACATCATTCCACGCAACATTCCACACATCATTCCACACATCATGCCACACATCAATCCACAATCATTCCAAACATAATTCCTCACCTCATTCCACAACTCGTTCCATACATCATTCCACACATCATTCAATATATAATTCCACATATCATTCTACGCATCATTCCACACCTCGTTCCACACATCATTCCACACATCATTCCACACATCAATCCTTAACTCATTCCACACCTCATTCCACACATGATGCCATTCCACATAACATTTCACACATCATTCCACAAGCATTCCACTCATCATTGCACACATCATTCCACACATCATTCCACACATCATTCCACACAGCATTCCAAATATCATTCCACACATCATTCGACATATCATTCCACGCATTATTCCACATCTTATTCCGCACTTCATTCCATACAACATTCCACACATCATTCCACACAGCATTCCACACATCATTCCACACCGCATTCCACACATCATTCCACACATCATTGCACACATCATTCCACGCAGCATTCCAAATATCATTCCACACCTCATTCGACATATCATTCCACGCATCATTCCACATCTCATTCCGCACGTCATTCCATACAACATTCCACACAACATTCCACACCTCATTCCACACATCATTCCACATCTCTTTCCACACATCATTCCACACATCTTTTCAAACATCATTCCACACATCATTCCTCACCTTATTCCACACATCATTCTACAAATCATTCCACACCTCATTCCACAAATCATTCCACACATCATTCCACAAACCATTCCACGCATTATTCCACATCTCATTCCACACATCATTCCACACATCATTCCACACTTCATTCCACCCTTCATTCCACACCTCATTCCATACCTCATTCCACACATCATTCTACACGAAATTCAACGCGTCATTCCAGACAGCATTACACACATCATTCCCCGCATCATTCCACAGATCATTCCACACATCATTCCACACATCATTCGACACATCATTCCATCCCTCATTCCACACCTCATTCCACACCTCATTCCACATCTCATTCCAAACATCAGTCCACATCTCATTCCACACTTCATTCCACACATCATTCCACACATCAGTCCACACATCATTCCACACATCATTCCTCACCTCATTCCACACATCATTCCACACATCATTCCACACATTAATCCACACAACATTCCAAACATCTTTCCACACAACATTCCTCACCTCATTCCACACATCATTCCACACATCATTCCACACGTCATTCCAAACATCATTCCACATCACATTCCACATCATTCCACACATCATTCCACACTTCATTCCACACATCATTCTTCACCTCATTCCACACATCATTCCACACGTCATTCCAAACATCATTCCACAGCACATTCCACATCATTCCTCACCTCATTCCACACATCATTCCACACATCATTACACGCGTCATTCCAAACATCATTCCACATCACATTCCACATCATTCCACACATCATTCCACACATCATTCAACACATCAGTCCACACATCATTCCAAACATCATTCCACATCACATTCCACATCATTCCACACATCATTCCACATATCATTCCACACATCATTCCAAACATCATTTCACAACACATTCCACATAATATTCCACGCATCATTCCACACATCATTCAAAACTTCATTCCACACATCATTCCAAACATCATTACATACATCATTCCACACATCATTCCACACCTCATTCCACACCTCATTCCACACCTCATTCCACACCTCATTCCACATATCATTCCACGCAACATTCCACATCTCATTCCACATATCATTCCATACCTCATTCCACAGATCATTCCGCTCGTCATTCCATTCATCATTCCACACATCATTCCACACCTCATTCCACACCTCATTCCACCCATCATTCGAAACATCATTCCACACATCATTCCACACCTCATTCCACACCTCATTCCACGCATCATTCCAAACATCATTCCACACATTATTCCAAACATCATTCCACATCTCATTCCACCCATTATTCCACACGTCATTCCACACATCATTCCACAACATTCCTCAACATTCCACACATCATTTCACACATCATTCCTCACCTCATTCCAGACATCATTCCACATATAATTCAATAAATCATTCCACATAACATTCCACACATCATTCCACACATCATTCCACATAACATTCCACACATCATTCCACACCTCATTCCACACATCAGTCCAAACCTCATTTCACACATCATTCCTCACCTCATTCCACACATCATTCCACACATCATTCAATACATTTTTCCACATATCATTTCTCACATCATTCCACAAGCATTCCAGACAGCATTGCACACATCATTCCACACATCAATCCAATTATCATTCCACACCTCATTCCACATATCATTCCACGGATCATTCCACATCTCATTCCACACATCATTCCACACATCATTCCGCACGTCATTCCATACATCAATCCACACATCATTCCACACCGCATTCCACACATCATTCCACGCTATATTCCACATCTCTTTCCACACATCATTCCACACCTCATTCCACACATCATTCCACACATCATTCCACAACTCATTCCACAAATCATTCCTCAAATCATTCCACACATCATTCAATTCACCATTCCACATATCATTCCACACATCATTCCGCACGTCATTCCATTCATCATTCCACACATCATTCCAAACCTCAATCCACACGTCATTCCTCCCATCATACCACACATCATTCCACACATCATTCCACACATCATTCCACACCTCATTCCACGCACCATTCCAAACATCATTACACACATCATTCCAAACATAATTCCACATCTCATTCCACCCAGCATTCCACACGTCATTCCACACATCATTCCACAACATTCCTCAACGTTCCACACATCATTCCAAACATCATTCGTTACATCATGCCACATAACATTCCACACATCATTCCACACATCATTGCACATAACATTCCACACATCATTCCACACATCATTCCACACATCAGTCCACACCTCATTTCACACATCATTCCTCACATCATTCCACACATCATTCCACACGTCATTCGATACATTTTTCCACATATCATTCCACAAATTATTCCGCACATCATTCCACAAGTATTCCAGACAGTATCGCACACATCATTCCACACATCAATCCAAATATCATTCAACACATCATCCAACATATCATTCCACGGATCATTCCACATCTCATTCCACACATCATTGCACACATCATTCCGCACGTCATTCCATACAGCATTCCACGCATCATTCCACACATCATTCCACATCTCCTTCCACACAACATTCCAAACCTCATTCCACACATCATTCCACACATCATTCCACACCTCATTCCACAAATCAATCCACAAATCATTCCACACATCATTCCACACAGCATTTCACACATCATTCCACACAGCATTCCACACATCATTCCACACATCATTCCACATCTCTTTCCACACATCATTCCACACCTCATTCCACACATCATTCCACACATCATTCCACACCTCATTCCAAAAATCATTCCACAAAACATTCCTTACATGATTACACAAATTATTCCACACATCATTGACACATCATTCCACACCTCATTCCACACATCATTCCACAAATTATTCAATTCACCATTCCACATATCATTCCACACATCATTCCGCACGTCATTCCATTCATCATTCCACACATCATTCCACACCTCAATCCACACCTCATTCCTCCGATCATTCCACACATCATTCCACACATCATTCCACACCTCATTCCAAACCTCATTCCACGCACCATTCCAAACATCATTCCACACATCATTCCAAACATCATTCCACATCTCATTCCACCCAGAATTCCACACGTCATTCCACACATCATTCCACAACATTCCTCAACATTCCACACATCATTCCACACATCAGTCCATATCTCATTCCACACATCATTCCAACCATCGTTCCACACCTCATTTCGCACATCATTCCTCACCTCATTCCACATATCATTCCAAACATCATTCAATACATCATGCCACATATCATTCCACACATCATTCCACACATCATTGCACATAACATTCAACACATCATTCCACACATCATTCCACACATCAGTCCGCACCTCATTTCACACATCATTCCTCACCGCATTCCACACATCATTCCACACATCATTCGATACATTTTACCACATATCATTCCACACATCATTCCACACATCATTCCACAAGAATTCCAGACAGCATTGCACACATCATTCCACACCTCATTCCACAAATCATTCCACAAATCATTCCACACATCATTACACAAATCTTTCCACACATCATTGACACATCATTCCACACCTCATTCCACACATCATTCCACAAATTATTCAATTCACCATTCCACATATCATTCCACACATCATTCCGCACGTCATTCCATTCATCATTCCACACATCATTCCACACCTCAATCCACACCTCATTCCTCCGATCATTCCACACATCATTCCACACATCATTCCACACCTCATTCCAAACCTTATTCCACGCACCATTCCAAACATCATTCCACACATCATTCCAAACATCATTCCACATCTCATTCCACCCAGAATTCCACACGTCATTCCACACATCATTCCACAACATTCCTCAACATTCCACACATCATTCCACACATCAGTCCATACCTCATTCCACACATCATTCCAACCATCGTTCCACACCTCATTTCACACATCATTCCTCACCTCATTCCACATATCATTCCAAACATCATTCAATACATCATGCCACATATCATTCCACACATCATTCCACACATCATTGCACATAACATTTAACACATCATTCCACACATCATTCCACACATCAGTCCACACCTCATTTCACACATCATTCCTCACCGCATTCCACACATCATTCCACACATCATTCGATACATTTTACCACATATCATTCCACACATCATTCCACACATCATTCCACAAGCATTCCAGACAGCATTGCACACATCATTCCACAAATCAATCCACAAATCATTCCACACATCATTCCACATCTCTTTCCACACATCATTCCACACCTCATTCCACACATCATTCCACACATCATTCCACACCTCATTCCACAAATCATTTCACAAATCATTCCACACATCATTACACAAATCATTCCAAACATCATTGACACATCATTCCACACCTGATTCCACACATCATTCCACAAACCATTCAATTCACCATTCCACATATCATTCCACACATCATTACACACATCATTCCACACATCATTACACACATCATTCCACAAACCATTCCACACCTCATTGACACATTATTCCAAAACTCATTCCAAACTTCGTTCCACACATCATTCCACATATCATTCCACACATCATTACACACATCATTCCACACATCATTACAAACATCATTCCACAAATCATTCCACACCTCATTGACACATTATTCCAAACTTCATTCCACACTTCATTCCACACCTCATTCCACATATCATTCCACGCATCATTCCACACATCATTCCACACATCATTCCAAACATCATTCCAAACCTCATTCCACACCTCATTCCACACATCATTCCACACAGCATTCCAAACATCATTCCACACCTCATTCCAAACCTCATTCCTAAACTCATTACACCCATCATTCCACACATTATTCCACACAACATTCCACACCTCATTCCACACCTCATTCCACAACTCATTCCACACATCATTCCACACATCATTCCACACATCATTCCAAACATCATTCCACACCTCATTCCACAATTCATTGCACACATCATTCCACACATCATTCCACACATCATTCCAAACATCATTCCAAACATTCCACACATCATTCCACACATCATTCCAAACATCATTCCATACCTCATTACTCAATTCATTCCACACATCATTCCACACATCATTCCACACATCATTCCAAACATCATTCCACACATCATTCCACACATCATTCAACATATCATTCCACACCGCATTCCACACATCATTCCACACATCATTCCTCACCTCATTCCACACATCATTCCACACGTCATTCAATACATCATGCAATACATCATTCGACACATCATTCCACACAGCATTCCAAATAACATTCCACACATCATTCCATACCTCATACCACACATCATTCCATAACATTCCACACATCATTATACACATCAATCCACACATCATTCCACACATCATTCCACACATCATTCCACACATCATTCCACACATCATTCCAGATTTCTTTCCACACATTCATTCCACACATCATTCCACACATCATTCCACACAACATTCCAAACATCATTCCACACATCATTCCCCATATCATTCCACACATCATTCCACACATCTTTCTAGATTTCATTCGACGCATCATTCCACACATCATTCCACACAACATTCCACACATCATTCCAGATTTCATTCGATACATCATTCCATACATCATTCCACACATCATTCCACGCGACATTCCACACATAATTCCACAGATCATTACACATATCATGCCACACATCAATCCACATAACATTCCAAACATCATTCCTCACATCATTCCACAACTCGTTCCATACATCATTCCACACATCATTCAATATATAATTCCACATATCATTCCACGCATCATTCCACACCTCGTTCCACACATCATCCACACATCATTCCAAACATCATTCCACACATCATTCCACACATCATTCCACACATCATTCCACAACATTCCTCAACATTCCACACATCATTCCAAAATTCATTCCACACATCATTCCACACAGCATTCCATACACCATTCCACATTTCAATCAACTCGTCATTCCATACATCATTCCACGCATCATTCCACACAACATTCCACACATCATTCCACAACATTCCTCAACATTCCACACATCATTCCACACATCAGTCATTACCTCATTCCACACATCATTCCAACCATCGTTCCACACCTCATTTCACACATCATTCCTCACCTCATTCCACACATCATTCCAAACATCATTCAATACATCATGCCACATATCATTCCACACATCATTCCACACATCATTGCACATAACATTCAACACATCATTCCACACATCATTCCACACATCAGTCCACACCTCATTTCACACATCATTCCTCACCTCATCCCACACATCATTCCACACATCATTCGATACATTTTCCCACATATCATTCCACACATCATTCCACACATCATTCCACAAGCATTCCAGACAGCACTGCACACATCATTCCACAAATCAATCCACGAAGCATTCCACACATCATTCCACACAGCATTCCACACATCATTCCACACAGCATTCCACACATCATTCCACACATCATTCCACACATCATTCCACATATCATTCCACATCTCTTTCCACACATCATTCCACACCTCATTTCACACATCATTCCACACAACATTCCACACCTCATTCCACAAATCATTTCACAAATCATTCCACACATCATACACAAATCATTCCACACATCATTGACACATCATTCCACACCTGATTACAAACATCATTCCACAAACCATTCAATTCACCATTCCACATATCATTCCACACATCATTACAGACATCATTCCACACATCATTACACACATCATTCCACAAATCATTCCACACCTCATTGACACATTATTCCAAACCTCTTTCCAAACTTCGTTCCACACATCATTCCACATATCATTCCACACATCATTACACACATCATTCCACACATCATTACACACATCATTCCACAAATCATTCCACACCTCATTGACACATTAATCCAAACTTCATTCCACACTTCATTCCACACCTCATTCCAAACATCATTCCATACCTCATTCCACACCTCATTCCACACATCATTCCACACATCAGTCCAAACATCATTCCACACCTCATTCCGCACCTCATTCCACACCTCATTACACCCATCATTCCACACATCATTCCACACATCATTCCACACCTCATTCCACACCTCATTCCACAACTCATTCCACACATCATTCCACACATCATTCCACACATCATTCCAAACATCATTCCACACCTCATTACACAATTCATTGCACACATCATTCCACACATCATTCCACACATCATTCCAAACATCATTCCAAACATTCCACACATCATTCCACACATCATTCCAATCATCATTCCATACCTCATTCCACAATTCATTCCACACATCATTCCACACATCATTCCACACATCATTCCAAACATCATTCCACACATCATTCCACAAATCATTCAACACATCATTCCACACCGCATTCCACACATCATTCCACACATCATTCCTCACCTCATTCCACACATCATTCCACACGTCATTCAATACATCATTCAATACATCATTCGACACATCATTCCACACAGCATTCCAAATATCATTCCACAACTCATTTCACATATTATTCCACGCATCATTCCACATCTCATTCCACACATCATTCCACAGCACATTCAACACATCATTCCGCACGTCATTCCATACGTCATTCCACACATCATTCGACACATCATTCAACACATCATTCCACACATCATATTACACATCATTCCACACATCATTCCACACCTCATTCCACGCGTCATTCCACACATAATTCAACACCTATTTCCACAAATCATTCCACACATCTTTCCACACATCATTCCACACATCATTCCATACCTCATTCCACACATCATTCCATAACATCCACACATCATTCCACACTTCATTCCAAACATCATTCCACACAACATTCCACACATTATTCCACACATCAATCCACAAATCATTCCACACATCATTCCATACCTCATACCACACATCATTCCATAACATTCCACACATCATTACACACATCAATCCACACATGATTCCACACATCATTCCACACATCATTCCAGATTTCATTCGACACATCACTCCACACATCATTCCACACATCATTCCACACAACATTCCAAACATCATTCCACACATCATTCCACATATCATTCCACACATCATTCCACACATCTTTCTACATTTCATTCGACACATCATTCCACACATCATTCCACACATCATTCCACACATCATTCCAGATTTCATTCGATACATCATTCCATACATCATTCCACACATCATTCCACGCAACATTCCACACATCATTCCACACATCATTCCACACATCATGCCACACATCAATCCACATATCATTCCAAACATAATTCCTCACCTCATTCCACAACTCGTTCCATACATCATTCCACACATCATTCAATATATAATTCCACATATCATTCTACGCATCATTCCACACCTCGTTCCACACATCATTCCACACATCATTCCACACATCAATCCTTAACTCATTCCACACCTCATTCCACACATGATGCCACACCTCATTCCACATAACATTTCACACATCATTCCACAAGCATTCCACACATCATTGCACACATCATTCCACACATCATTCCACACATCATTCCACACAGCATTCCAAATATCATTCCACACATCATTCGACATATCATTCCACGCATTATTCCACATCTTATTCCGCACTTCATTCCATACAACATTCCACACATCATTCCACACAGCATTCCACACATCATTCCACACCGCATTCCACACATCATTCCACACATCATTGCACACATCATTCCACGCAGCATTCCAAATATCATTCCACACCTCATTCGACATATCATTCCACGCATCATTCCACATCTCATTCCGCACGTCATTCCATACAACATTCCACACAACATTCCACACCTCATTCCACACAGCATTCCACACATCATTCCACTCCGCATTCCACACATCATTCCACACATCATTGCACACATCATTCCACGCAGCATTCCAAATACCATTCCACACCTCATTCGACATATCATTCCCCGCATCATTCCACAGATCATTCCACACATCATTCCACACATTATTCGACACATCATTCCATCCCTCATTCCACACCTCATTCCACACCTCATTCCACACCTCATTCCAAACATCAGTCCACATCTCATTCCACACTTCATTCCACACATCATTCCACACATCAGTCCACACATCATTCCACACATCATTCCTCACCTCATTCCACACATCATTCCAGACATCATTCCATCCATTAATCCACACAACATTCCAAACATCTTTCCACACAACATTCCTCACCTCATTCCACACATCATTCCACACATCATTCCACACGTCATTCCAAACATCATTCCACATCACATTCCACATCATTCCTCACCTCATTCCACACATCATTCCACACATCATTACACGCGTCATTCCAAACATCATTCCACATCACATTCCACATCATTCCACACATCATTCCACACTTCATTCCACACATCATTCTTCACCTCATTCCACACATCATTCCACACGTCATTCCAAACATCATTCCACAGCACATTCCACAACATTCCTCACCTCATTCCACACATCATTCCACACATCATTACACGCGTCATTCCAAACATCATTCCACATCACATTCCACACCATTCCACACATCATTCCACACGTCATTCAACACATCAGTCCACACATCATTCCAAACATCATTCCACATCACATTCCACATCATTCCACACATCATTCCACATATCATTCCACACATCATTCCAAACATCATTCCACAACACATTCCACATAATATTCCACGCATCATTCCACACATCATTCAAAACTTAATTCCACACATCATTCCAAACATCATTACATACATCATTCCACACATCATTCCACACCTCATTCCACACCTCATTCCACACCTCATTCCAAATATCATTTCACGCATCATTCCACGCATCATTCCACCCATCATTCCACACATCATTCCACACATCATTCCACACCTCATTCCAAACCTCATTCCACACCTCATTCCACCCATCATTCCACACATCATTCCACACCTCATTCCACACATCATTCCACAAATCATTCCAAACCTCATTCCACAAATCATTCCACACATCATTCCACAATTCATTCCACGCATTATTCCACATCTCATTCCACACATCATTCCACACATCATTCCACACTTCATTCCACACTTCATTCCACACCTCATTCCATACCTCATTCCACACATCATTCCACACGAAATTCCACGCGTCATTCCAGACAGCATTACACACATCATTCCCCGCATCATTCCACACATCATTTCACACATCATTCCACACATCATTCGACACATCATTCCATCCCTCATTCCACACCTCATTCCACACCTCATTCCACACCTCATTCCAAACATCATTCCACACATCATTCCACAAATCATTCCACACGTCATTTAAACACCTCATTCCACTCATCATTCCACGCAGCATTCCAAATATCATTCCACACCTCATTCGACATATCATTCCACGCATCATTCCACATCTCATTCCGCACGTCATTCCACATCTCTTTCCACACATCATTCCACACATCTTTTCAAACATCATTCAACACATCATTCCACACATCATTCCTTACCTTATTCCACACATCATTCTACAAATCATTCCACACCTCATTCCACAAATCATTCCACACATCATTCCACAAACCATTCCACGCATTATTCCACATCTCATTCCACACATCATTCCACACATCATTCCACACTTCATTCCACCCTTCATTCCACACCTCATTCCATACCTCATTCCACACATCATTCTACACGAAATTCAACGCGTCATTCCAGACAGCATTACACACATCATTCCCCGCATCATTCCACAGATCATTCCACACATCATTCCACACATCATTCGACACATCATTCCATCCCTCATTCCACACCTCATTCCACACCTCATTCCACACCTCATTCCAAACATCAGTCCACATCTCATTCCACACTTCATTCCACACATCATTCCACACATCAGTCCACACATCATTCCACACATCATTCCTCACCTCATTCCACACATCATTCCACACATCATTCCACACATTAATCCACACATCATTCCAAACATCTTTCCACACAACATTCCTCACCTCATTCCACACATCATTCCACACATCATTCCACACGTCATTCCAAACATCATTCCACATCACATTCCACATCATTCCACACATCATTCCACACTTCATTCCACACATCATTCTTCACCTCATTCCACACATCATTCCACACGTCATTCCAAACATCATTCCACAGCACATTCCACATCATTCCTCACCTCATTCCACACATCATTCCACACATCATTACACGCGTCATTCCAAATATCATTCCACATCACATTCCACAGCATTCCACACATCATTCCACACATCATTCAACACATCAGTCCACACATCATTCCAAACATCATTCCACATCACATTCCACATCATTCCACACATCATTCCACATATCATTCCACACATCATTCCAAACATTATTCCACAACACATTCCACATAATATTCCACGCATCATTCCACACATCATTCAAAACATCATTCCACACATCATTCCAAACATCATTACATACATCATTCCACACATCATTCCACACCTCATTCCACACCTCATTCCACACCTCATTCCACACCTCATTCCAAATATCATTCCACGCATCATTCCACGCATCATTCCACGCATCATTCCACACATCATTCCACACATCATTCCACACCTCATTCCACACCTCATTCCACACTTCATTCCACCCATCATTCCACACATAATTCCACACCTCATTCCGCACATCATTCCACAAATCATTCCACACCTCATTCCACAAATCATTCCACACATCATTCCACAAATCATTCCACGCATTATTCCACATCTCATTCCACACATCATTCCACACATCATTCCACACTTCATTCCACACTTCATTCCACACCTCATTCCATACCTCATTCCACACATCATTCCACACGAAATTCCACGCGTCATTCCAGACAGCATTACACACATCATTCCCCGCATCATTCCACACATCATTTCACACATCATTCCACACATCATTCGACACATCATTCCATCCCTCATTCCACACCTCATTCCACACCTCATTCCACACCTCATTCCAAACATCATTCCACACATCATTCCACAAATCATTCCACACGTCATTTAAACACCTCATTCCACTCATCATTCCACGCATCTTTCCACACCTCATTCCACACCTCATTCAACACATCATTCCACACATCATTCCACACATCATTACACACGTCATTCCACACATTATTCCAAACATTATTCCACACCTCATTCCACATATCATTCCATGCATCATTCCACACATCATTCCACACATCATTCCATATATCATTCCACACATCATTCGACACATCATTCCATCCCTCATTCCACACATCATTGCATACATCATTGCACATATCATTCCACAGCTCATTCCACACACAATTCCACACCTCATTCCACGTAACATTCCTCAACATTCAAAAAATCATTCCACACATTAATCCACACATCATTCCATCCCCCATTCCACACCTCATTGAAAACCTCATTCCACACATCATTGCAAACATCATTCCACATCACATTCCACATCATTCCACACATCATTCCACACTTCATTACACACATCATTCTTCACCTCATTCCACACATCATTCCACACATCATTCAACACATCAGTCCACACATCATTCCAAACATCATTAAACATCACATTCCACATCATTCCACACATCATTCCTCATATCATTCCACACATCATTCCAAACATCATTCCACATCACATTCCACATAATATTCCACGCATCATTCCACACATCATTCAAAACATCATTCCACACATCATTCCTAACATCATTACATACATCATTCCAGACATCATTCCACACCTCATTCCACACCTCATTCCACACATCATTCCACACATCATTCCAAATATCATTCCACGCATCATTCCACGCATCATTCCACGCATCATTCCACACATCATTCCACACATCATTCCACACATCATTCGACACATCATTCCATCCCTCATTCCACACCTCATTCCACACCTCATTCCACACCTCATTCCAAACATCAGTCCACATCTCATTCCACACTTCATTCCACACATCATTCCACACATCAGTCCACACATCATTCCACACATCATTCCTCACCTCATTCCACACATCATTCCACACATCATTCCACACATTAATCCACACATCATTCCAAACATCTTTCCACACAACATTCCTCACCTCATTCCACACATCATTCCACACATCATTCCACACGTCATTCCAAACATCATTCCACATCACATTCCACATCATTCCACACATCATTCCACACTTCATTCCACACATCATTCTTCACCTCATTCCACACATCATTCCACACGTCATTCCAAACATCATTCCACAGCACATTCCACATCATTCCTCACCTCATTCCACACATCATTCAACACATCAGTCCACACATCATTCCAAACATCATTCCACATCACATTCCACATCATTCCACACATCATTCCACATATCATTCCACACATCATTCCAAACATCATTCCACAACACATTCCACATAATATTCCACGCATCATTCCACACATCATTCAAAACATCATTCCACACATCATTCCAAACATCATTACATACATCATTCCACACATCATTCCACACCTCATTCCACACCTCATTCCACACCTCATTCCACACCTCATTCCAAATATCATTCCACGCATCATTCCACGCATCATTCCACGCATCATTCCACACATAATTCCACACATCATTCCACACCTCATTCCACACCTCATTCCACACCTCATTCCACCCATCATTCCACACATCATTCCACACCTCATTCCGCACATCATTCCACAAATCATTCCACACCTCATTCCACAAATCATTCCACACATCATTCCACAAATCATTCCACGCATTATTCCACATCTCATTCCACACATCATTCCACACATCATTCCACACTTCATTCCACACTTCATTCCACACCTCATTCCATACCTCATTCCACACATCATTCCACACAAAATTCCACGCGTCATTCCAGACAGCATTACACACATCATTCCCCGCATCATTCCACACATCATTTCACACATCATTCCACACATCATTCGACACATCATTCCATCCCTCATTCCACACCTCATTCCACACCTCATTCCACACCTCATTCCACACCTCATTCCACACCTCATTCCAAACATCATTCCACACATCATTCCACAAATCATTCCACACGTCATTTAAACACCTCATTCCACTCATCATTCCACGCATCTTTCCACACCTCATTCCACACAGCATTCCACACATCATTCCACACTTCAATCCAAACATCATTCCACGTCACTTTCCACATAACATTCCACGCATCATTCCAAACATCATTCCAAACATCATTCCACACATAATTCCATACATCATTCCAGATGTCATTCGACACATCATTCCACACATCTTTGCACACTTCATTCCACACATTATTCCTCACCTCATTCCACACATAATTGCATAGATCATTCAACACACCATTCCACACAACATTCCAAATATCATCCACTCCTCATTCCAAATATCATTCCACGCATCATTCCACATCTCATTCCACACATCATTCCACACATCATTCCACACATCATTCCACACATCAGTCCACACATCATTCCACACATCATTCCTCACCTCATTCCACACATCATTCCACTCATCATTCCACACATCATTGCATACATCATTCCACATCACATTCCACATCATTCCACACATCATTCCACACTTCATTACACACATCATTCAACACATCAGTCCACACATCATTCCAAACATCATTAAACATCACATTCCACATCATTCCACACATCATTCCTCATATCATTCCACACATCATTCCAAACATCATTCCACATCACATTCCACATTATATTCCACGCATCATTCCACACCTCATTCAAAACATCATTCCACACATCATTCCTAACATCATTACATACATCATTCCAGACATCATTCCACACCTCATTCCTCACCTCATTCCACACATCATTCCACACATCATTCCAAATATCATTCCACGCATCATTCCACGCATCATTCCACGCATCATTCCACACATCATTCCACACATCATTCCACACATCATTCGACACATCATTCCATCCCTCATTCCACACCTCATTCCACACCTCATTCCACACCTCATTCCAAACATCAGTCCACATCTCATTCCACACTTCATTCCACACATCATTCCACACATCAGTCCACACATCATTCCACACATCATTCCTCACCTCATTCCACACATCATTCCACACATCATTCCACACATTAATCCACACATCATTCCAAACATCTTTCCACACAACATTCCTCACCTCATTCCACACATCATTCCACACATCATTCCACACGTCATTCCAAACATCATTCCACATCACATTCCACATCATTCCACACATCATTCCACACTTCATTCCACACATCATTCTTCACCTCATTCCACACATCATTCCACACGTCATTCCAAACATCATTCCACAGCACATTCCACATCATTCCTCACCTCATTCCACACATCATTCAACACATCAGTCCACACATCATTCCAAACATCATTCCACATCACATTCCACATCATTCCACACATCATTCCACATATCATTCCACACATCATTCCAAACATCATTCCACAACACATTCCACATAATATTCCACGCATCATTCCACACATC
This sequence comes from Pristiophorus japonicus, assembly GCF_044704955.1. NCBI lineage: Eukaryota > Metazoa > Chordata > Chondrichthyes > Pristiophoridae > Pristiophorus > Pristiophorus japonicus. The sequence continues at coordinate 1,044,178 of NW_027251962.1, read as the reverse complement.
ATTCAAAACATCATTCCACACATCATTCCAAACATCATTACATACATCATTCCACACATCATTCCACACCTCATTCCACACCTCATTCCACACCTCATTCCACACCTCATTCCAAATATCATTCCACGCATCATTCCACGCATCATTCCATGCATCATTCCACACATCATTCCACACATCATTCCACACCTCATTCCACACCTCATTCCACACCTCATTCCACCCATCATTCCACACATCATTCCACACCTCATTCCGCACATCATTCCACAAATCATTCCACACCTCATTCCACAAATCATTCCACACATCATTCCACAAATCATTCCACGCGTTATTCCACATCTCATTCCACACATCATTCCACACATCATTCCACACTTCATTCCACACTTCATTCCACACCTCATTCCATACCTCATTCCACACATCATTCCACACGAAATTCCACGCGTCATTCCAGACAGCATTACACACATCATTCCCCGCATCATTCCACACATCATTTCACACATCATTCCACACATCATTCGACACATCATTCCATCCCTCATTCCACACCTCATTCCACACCTCATTCCACACCTCATTCCAAACATCATTCCACACATCATTCCACAAATCATTCCACACGTCATTTAAACACCTCATTCCACTCATCATTCCACGCATCTTTCCACACCTCATTCCACACCTCATTCAACACATCATTCCACACATCATTCCACACCTCATTCAACACATCATTCCACACATCATTCAAAACATCATTCCACACATCATTCCTAACATCATTACATACATCATTCCAGATATCATTCCACACCTCATTCCACACCTCATTCCACACATCATTCCACACATCATTCCAAATATCATTCCACGCATCATTCCACGCATCATTCCACGCATCATTCCACACATCATTCCACACATCATTCCACACATCATTCGACACATCATTCCATCCCTCATTCCACACCTCATTCCACACCTCATTCCACACCTCATTCCAAACATCAGTCCACATCTCATTCCACACTTCATTCCACACATCATTCCACACATCAGTCCACACATCATTCCACACATCATTCCTCACCTCATTCCACACATCATTCCACACATCATTCCACACATTAATCCACACATCATTCCAAACATCTTTCCACACAACATTCCTCACCTCATTCCACACATCATTCCACACATCATTCCACACGTCATTCCAAACATCATTCCACATCACATTCCACATCATTCCACACATCATTCCACACTTCATTCCACACATCATTCTTCACCTCATTCCACACATCATTCCACACGTCATTCCAAACATCATTCCACAGCACATTCCACATCATTCCTCACCTCATTCCACACATCATTCAACACATCAGTCCACACATCATTCCAAACATCATTCCACATCACATTCCACATCATTCCACACATCATTCCACATATCATTCCACACATCATTCCAAACATCATTCCGCAACACATTCCACATAATATTCCACGCATCATTCCACACATCATTCAAAACATCATTCCACACATCATTCCAAACATCATTACATACATCATTCCACACATCATTCCACACCTCATTCCACACCTCATTCCACACCTCATTCCACACCTCATTCCAAATATCATTCCACGCATCATTCCACGCATCATTCCACGCATCATTCCACACATCATTCCACACATCATTCCACACCTCATTCCACACCTCATTCCACACCTCATTCCACCCATCATTCCACACATCATTCCACACCTCATTCCGCACATCATTCCACAAATCATTCCACACCTCATTCCACAAATCATTCCACACATCATTCCACAAATCATTCCACGCATTATTCCACATCTCATTCCACACATCATTCCACACATCATTCCACACTTCATTCCACACTTCATTCCACACCTCATTCCATAACTCATTCCACACATCATTCCACACAAAATTCCACGCGTCATTCCAGACAGCATTACACACATCATTCCCCGCATCATTCCACACATCATTCGACACATCATTCCATCCCTCATTCCACACCTCATTCCACACCTCATTCCACACCTCATTCCAAACATCATTCCACACATCATTCCACAAATCATTCCACACGTCATTTAAACACCTCATTCCACTCATCATTCCACGCATCTTTCCACACCTCATTCCACACCTCATTCAACACATCATTCCACACATCATTCCACACATCATTACACACGTCATTCCACACATTATTCCAAACATTATTCCACACCTCATTCCACATATCATTCCATGCATCATTCCACACATCATTCCACACATCATTCCATATATCATTCCACACATCATTCGACACATCATTCCTTCCCTCATTCCACACATCATTGCATACATCATTGCACATATCATTCCACAGCTCATTCCACACACAATTCCACACCTCATTCCACGTAACATTCCTCAACATTCAAAAAATCATTCCACACATTAATCCACACATCATTCCATCCCCCATTCCACACCTCATTGAAAACCTCATTCCACACATCATTCCACACATCGTTCCACACCCCATTCCACATCTCATTCCACATATCATTCCACAACATTCAACACATCTTCCACACATCAATCCACACATCATTCCATCGCTCATTCCACACGTCATTGAACAACTTATTCCACACATCATGCTACACATCATTCCACACACCATTCCACACCTCATTCCACACGTCATTACACACTTCATTCCACACATCAGTCCACACCTCATTCCACACCTCATTCCACACAGCATTCCACACATCATTCCACACTTCAATCCAAACATCATTCCACGTCACTTTCCACATAACATTCCACGCATCATTCCAAACATCATTCCAAACATCATTCCACACATAATTCCATACATCATTCCAGATGTCATTCGACACATCATTCCACACATCTTTGCACACTTCATTCCACACATCATTCCTCACCTCATTCCACACATAATTGCATAGATCATTCAACACACCATTCCACACAACATTCCAAATATCATCCACTCCTCATTCCAAATATCATTCCACGCATCATTCCACATCTCATTCCACACATCATTCCACACATCATTCCACACATCATTCCACACATCAGTCCACACATCATTCCACACATCATTCCTCACCTCATTCCACACATCATTCCACACATCATTCCACACCTCAATCCACACTTCATTCCACACATCATTCCACACATCATTCCACACATCATTGCAAACATCATTCCACATCACATTCCACATCATTCCACACATCATTCCACACTTCATTACACACATCATTCTTCACCTCATTCCACACATCATTCCACACATCATTCAACACATCAGTCCACACATCATTCCAAACATCATTAAACATCACATTCCACATCATTCCACACATCATTCCTCATATCATTCCACACATCATTCCAAACATCATTCCACATCACATTCCACATAATATTCCACGCATCATTCCACACATCATTCAAAACATCATTCCACACATCATTCCTAACATCATTACATACATCATTCCAGACATCATTCCACACCTCATTCCACACCTCATTCCACACATCATTCCACACATCATTCCAAATATCATTCCACGCATCATTCCACGCATCATTCCACGCATCATTCCACACATCATTCCACACATCATTCCACACATCATTCGACACATCATTCCATCCCTCATTCCACACCTCATTCCACACCTCATTCCACACCTCATTCAACACATCATTCCACACATCATTCCACACATCATTGCACACGTCATTCCACACATTATTCCAAACATTATTCCACACCTCATTCCACATATCATTCCATGCATCATTCCACACATCATTCCACACATCATTCCATATATCATTCCACACATCATTCGACACATCATTCCATCCCTCATTCCACACATCATTGCATACATCATTGCACATATCATTCCACAGCTCATTCCACACACAATTCCACACCTCATTCCACGTAACATTCCTCAACATTCAAAAAATCATTCCACACATTAATCCACACATCATTCCATCCCCCATTCCACACCTCATTGAAAACCTCATTCCACACATCATTCCACACATCGTTCCACACCCCATTCCACATCTCATTCCCCATATCATTCCACAACATTCAACACATCTTCCACACATCAATCCACACATCATTCCATCGCTCATTCCACACGTCATTGAACAACTTATTCCACACATCATGCTACACATCATTCCACACACCATTCCACACCTCATTCCACACGTCATTACACACTTCATTCCACACATCAGTCCACACCTCATTCCACACCTCATTCCACACAGCATTCCACACATCATTCCACACTTCAATCCAAACATCATTCCACGTCACTTTCCACATAACATTCCACGCATCATTCCAAACATCATTCCAAACATCATTCCACACATAATTCCATACATCATTCCAGATGTCATTCGACACATCATTCCACACATCTTTGCACACTTCATTCCACACATCATTCCTCACCTCATTCCACACATAATTGCATAGATCATTCAACACACCATTCCACACAACATTCCAAATATCATCCACTCCTCATTCCAAATATCATTCCACGCATCATTCCACATCTCATTCCACACATCATTCCACACATCATTCCACACATCATTCCACACATCAGTCCACACATCATTCCACACATCATTCCTCACCTCATTCCACACATCATTCCACACATCATTCCACACCTCAATCCACACTTCATTCCACACATCATTCCACACATCATTCCACACATCATTGCAAACATCATTCCACATCACATTCCACAACATTCCACACATCATTCCACACTTCATTACACACATCATTCTTCACCTCATTCCACACATCATTCCACACATCATTCAACACATCAGTCCACACATCATTCCAAACATCATTAAACATCACATTCCACATCATTCCACACATCATTCCTCATATCATTCCACACATCATTCCAAACATCATTCCACATCACATTCCACATAATATTCCACGCATCATTCCACACATCATTCAAAACATCATTCCACACATCATTCCTAACATCATTACATACATCATTCCACACCTCATTCCACACCTCATTCCACACATCATTCCACACATCATTCCAAATATCATTCCACGCATCATTCCACGCATCATTCCACGCATCATTCCACACATCATTCCACACATCATTCCACACATCATTCGACACATCATTCCATCCCTCATTCCACACCTCATTCCACACCTCATTCCACACCTCATTCCAAATATCAGTCCACATCTCATTCCACACTTCATTCCACACATCATTCCACACATCAGTCCACACATCATTCCACACATCATTCCTCACCTCATTCCACACATCATTCCACACATCATTCCACACATTAATCCACACATCATTCCAAACATCTTTCCACATAACATTCCTCACCTCATTCCACACATCATTCCACACATCATTCCACACGTCATTCCAAACATCATTCCACATCACATTCCACATCATTCCACACATCATTCCACACTTCATTCCACACATCATTCTTCACCTCATTCCACACATCATTCCACACGTCATTCCAAACATCATTCCACAGCACATTCCACATCATTCCTCACCTCATTCCACACATCATTCAACACATCAGTCCACACATCATTCCAAACATCATTCCACATCACATTCCACATCATTCCACACATCATTCCACATATCATTCCACACATCATTCCAAACATCATTCCACAACACATTCCACATAATATTCCACGCATCATTCCACACATCATTCAAAACATCATTCCACACATCATTCCAAACATCATTACATACATCATTCCACACATCATTCCACACCTCATTCCACACCTCATTCCACACCTCATTCCACACCTCATTCCAAATATCATTCCACGCATCATTCCACGCATCATTCCACGCATCATTCCACACATAATTCCACACATCATTCCACACCTCATTCCACACCTCATTCCACACCTCATTCCACCCATCATTCCACACATCATTCCACACCGCATTCCGCACATCATTCCACAAATCATTCCACACCTCATTCCACAAATCATTCCACACATCATTCCACAAATCATTCCACGCATTATTCCACATCTCATTCCACACATCATTCCACACATCATTCCACACTTCATTCCACACTTCATTCCACACCTCATTCCATACCTCATTCCACACATCATTCCACACAAAATTCCACGCGTCATTCCAGACAGCATTACACACATCATTCCCCGCATCATTCCACACATCATTTCACACATCATTCCACACATCATTCGACACATCATTCCATCCCTCATTCCACACCTCATTCCACACCTCATTCCACACCTCATTCCACACCTCATTCCACACCTCATTCCAAACATCATTCCACACATCATTCCACAAATCATTCCACACGTCATTTAAACACCTCATTCCACTCATCATTCCACGCATCTTTCCACACCTCATTCCACACCTCATTCAACACATCATTCCACACATCATTCCACACATCATTACACACGTCATTCCACACATTATTCCAAACATTATTCCACACCTCATTCCACATATCATTCCATGCATCATTCCACACATCATTCCACACATCATTCCATATATCATTCCACACATCATTCGACACATCATTCCATCCCTCATTCCACACATCATTGCATACATCATTGCACATATCATTCCACAGCTCATTCCACACACAATTCCACACCTCATTCCACGTAACATTCCTCAACATTCAAAAAATCATTCCACACATTAATCCACACATCATTCCATCCCCCATTCCACACCTCATTGAAAACCTCATTCCACACATCATTCCACACATCGTTCCACACCCCATTCCACATCTCATTCCACATATCATTCCACAACATTCAACACATCTTCCACACATCAATCCACACATCATTCCATCGCTCATTCCACACGTCATTGAACAACTTATTCCACACATCATGCTACACATCATTCCACACACCATTCCACACCTCATTCCACACGTCATTACACACTTCATTCCACACATCAGTCCACACCTCATTCCACACCTCATTCCACACAGCATTCCACACATCATTCCACACTTCAATCCAAACATCATTCCACATCACTTTCCACATAACATTCCACGCATCATTCCAAACATCATTCCAAACATCATTCCACACATAATTCCATACATCATTCCAGATGTCATTCGACACATCATTCCACACATCTTTGCACACTTCATTCCACACATCATTCCTCACCTCATTCCACACATAATTGCATAGATCATTCAACACACCATTCCACACAACATTCCAAATATCATCCACTCCTCATTCCAAATATCATTCCACGCATCATTCCACATCTCATTCCACACATCATTCCACACATCATTCCACACATCATTCCACACATCAGTCCACACATCATTCCACACATCATTCCTCACCTCATTCCACACATCATTCCACTCATCATTCCACACATCATTGCATACATCATTCCACATCACATTCCACATCATTCCACACATCATTCCACACTTCATTACACACATCATTCTTCACCTCATTCCACACATCATTCCACACATCATTCAACACATCAGTCCACACATCATTCCAAACATCATTAAACATCACATTCCACATCATTCCACACATCATTCCTCATATCATTCCACACATCATTCCAAACATCATTCCACATCACATTCCACATAATATTCCACGCATCATTCCACACATCATTCAAAACATCATTCCACACATCATTCCTGACATCATTACATACATCATTCCAGACATCATTCCACACCTCATTCCACACCTCATTCCACACATCATTCCACACATCATTCCAAATATAATTCCACGCATCATTCCACGCATCATTCCACGCATCATTCCACACATCATTCCACACCTCATTCCACCCATCATTCCACACATCATTCCGCACATCATTCCACAACATTCCACAACATTCCACACATCATTCCACACCTCATTCCTCATCTGATTCCGCACCTCATTCCACCCATCATTCCACACATCATTCCACACGTCATTCCAAACATCATTCCACTTCACATTCCACATCATTCCACACATCATTCCACACCATATTCCATGCATCATTCCACACATCTTTCCAAACATCAATAATCCATCATTCCACACAGCATTTCACAGATCATTCCACACATCATTCCACACACCATTCAACATTTAATTCCACACGTCATTCCACGCATCATTCCACACATCATTCCACTCAGCATTTCACATATCATTCCACACCACTTTCCGCATCTCATTCCACACATCATTCCACACATCATTCCACACATCATTCCACATAACATTACACGCATCATTCCACACATCATTCCACACATCATTCCAAACATCATTCCACACCTCATTGCACACTCATTCCACCCATCATTCCACACATCATTCCAAACATCATTCCACACCTGATTCAACGTAAAATTCCACACAACATTCCACACAACATTCCACACTTCATTTCACACATCATTCCTCACGTCATTCCACACATCATTCCACCCATCATTCCACACATCATTCCAAACATCATTCCACACCTCATTCCACATAACATTCCACACATTATTCCACACATCATTCCACACTTCATTTCACACATCATTCCTCACCTCATTCTACGCATCATTCCACACATTATTGCACACATCATTCCACACATCATTCCACACAGCATACCACATATCATTCCACGCATCATTCCACATCTCATTCCACACATCATTCCACACATCATTCCACACATCATTCCAGATGTCATTCGACACATCATTCCACACAACATTCCTAATATCATCCAATCCTCATTCCTCATATCATTCAACGCATCATTCCACATTTCATTCCACATTTCATTTCACACATCATTCCACACCTCATTCAACACCTCATTCCACACGGGATTCCAAACATCATTCCACACAGCATTCCAAATATCATTCCACACCTCATTCCACACCTCAGTCCACACATCATTCCACACATAATTCCACACAGCTTTCCACACATCATTGCACACATCATTCCACACCTCATTCCACACGTCATTCCACACATCATTCCACACAACATTCCAAATATCATCCAATCCTCATTCCTCATATCATTCCACATCTCATTCCACACATCACTCCACAGCTCATTCCACAAATCATTCAACACATCATTCCACACATGATTCCACACGTCATTTAAACACCTCATTACAAACATCATTCCACATCACATTCCACATAACATTCCACGCATCATTCCACACGTCATTCCAAACATTATTCCACACATCATTCCAAACATCATTCCAGATGTCATTCGACACAGGATACCACACATCTTTCCACACATCATTCAAAATATCATTCCACATCAAATTCCACATCATTCCACACATCATTGCGCACCATGTTCCACGCATCATTCTACACAATATTCCATACATCATTCCACACATCATTACACACAGCATTCCACACATCATTCCACACAACATTCCACATCTCTTTCCACACATCATTCCACACATCTTTCCACACATCATTCCAGACATCATTCCAAACCTCATTCCAAACATCATTCCAGATGTCATTCGACACATGATACTACACATCTTTCCACACATCATTCAATATATCATTCCACATCAAATTCCACATCATTCCACACATCACTGCGCACCATGTTCCACGCATCATTCTACACAATATTCCATACATCAATCCACACATCATTCCACACATCATTCCACACACCATTACAAACATCATTCCACACATCATTCCACGCATTATTCCACACATCATTCCACACCTCATTCCACACATCATTCCACACATCATTGACACATCAATCCACACATCATTCCTCACATCAGTCCACGCATCATTCCACACATCATTCCACACCTCTTTCCAACCATCATTCCACCACATTTCACACGTCATTCCACACATCAATCCATACTTCATTCCACACATCATCCACACGTCATTCCTCACATCATTCCACACATCATTCCACACAGCATTCCAAATATCATTCCACACCTCATTCCACAACTCATTCCACACATCATTCCACACGTAATTCCACGCGTCATTCCACACAGCATTGCACACATCATTCCACAATTCATTCAACACATTATTGCACACATCATTCCACACATCATTCCACACATCATTCCACACATCATTCCACATATCATTCCACATATCATTCCACGCGTCATTCCACACATCATTCCACTCATCATTCCACATATCATTCCACATATCATTCCACACATCAGTCCATTCCTCATTCCACACCTCATTCCATACCTCATTCGATACCTCATTCCACACATCATTGCATACATGATTACATATATCAATCCACACATCATTCCACACACCATTCCACACCTCATTTCACGTATCTTTCCACAACATTCAGCACATAAATCCACACATCAATCCACACTTCATTCCATCCCTCATTCCACACCTCATTGAAAACCTCATCCACACACCATTCCACACATCGTTCCACACCGCATTCCACACCTCATTCCACAAATTATTCCACAACATTCAACACATCATTCCACACATCAATCCACCCATCATTCCATCCCTCATTCCACACGTCATTGAACAACTTATTCCACACATCATTCCACACATCATTCCACACATCATTCCACACATCATTCCACACATCATTCAACACATCATTCCACACAACATTCCAAATATCATCCACTCCTCATTCCACATATCATTCCACGCATCATTCCAGGTCTCATTCCACACAGCATTTCACACATCATTCCACACCTCATTCCACGCATCATTCCACACATCATTCCACATATCATTCCACATATCATTCCACACATCAGTCCATCCCTCATACCACACCACATTCCACACCTCATTCGACACCTCATTCCACACATCATGGCATACATGATTACACATATATTCCACACATCATTCCACACACCATTCCATACCTCATTCCACGTATCATTCCACAACATTCAACACATAAATCCACACATCAATCCACAGTTTATTCCATCCTTCATTCCACACCTCATTGAAAACCTCATTCCACACATCATTCCACACATCGTTCCACACCCCATTCCACATCTCATTGCACAAATCATTCCACAACATTCAATACATCATTCCACTTATCAATCCACACATCATTCCATCCCTCATTCCACACGTCATTGAACAACTCTTTCGACACATCATGCCACACATCATTCCGCACATCATTCCGCACATCATTCCACACATTATTCCACACATCATTCCAAACATCATTCCACACATCATTCAACACATCATTCCACACAACATTCCAAATATCATCCACTCCTCAATCCACATATCATTCCACGCATCATTCCACATCTCATTCTACACAGCATTTCACACATCATTCCACACCTCATTCCATGCATCATTCCACCCATCATTCCACACATCATTCCACACCTCATTCCACACCTCATTCCACCCATCATTCCACACATCATTCCACACCTCATTCCACACCTCATTCCACCCATCATTCCACCCATCATTCCACACATCATTCCACACCTCATTCCACACCTCATTCCACCCATCAATCCACACATCATTCCACACATCATTCCACACCTCATTCCACAACTCATTCCACACCTCATTCCACACATCATTCCACACATCATTCCACACATCATTCCAAAACATTCCACAACATTCCACACATCATTCTACACATCAGTCCATACCTCATTCCTCACCTCATTCCACACATCATTCCACACATCATTCCAAACATCATTCCACATCACTTTCCACATCATTCCACACCATATTCGGCGCATTATTCCACACATCATTCCAAACATCATTCCACACATCATTCCACGCATCATTCCAAGCATCATTCCACAAATCATTCCACACATCATTCCACATATCATTCCACATATCATTCCACACATCAGTCCATCCCTCATTCCACACCTCATTCCACAGCTCATTCGAAACCTCATTCCACACCTCATTCTACACATCATTCCACGCATAATTCAACACCTATATCCACAATTCATTCCACACATCTTTCCACACATCATTCCACACATCATTGACACATCATTCCACACCTCATTCCACACATCATTCCATAATATTCCACACATCATTACACACAACAATCAACACATCATTCCACTCATCATTCCACACATCATTCCAAACATCATTCCACACTTCTTTCCACACATTATTTCACACATCATTCCACAAATCATTCCACACATCATTCCATACCTCATTCCACACATCATTCCATAACGTTCCACACAACATTGCACACATCAATCAAAACATCATTACACACATCATTACACACATCATTCCAGATATCATTCGACACATCATTCCACACATCATTCCACACATCATTCCACACAACATTCCAAACAACATTCCACACATCATTCCACATATCATTCCACACATCATTCCACACATCTTTGTAGATTTCATTCGACACATCATTCCACACATCATTCCACACATCATTCCACACATCATTCCAGATTTCATTCGATACATCATTCCATACATCATTCCACACATCATTCCACGCAACATTCCACACATCATTCCACACATCATTCCACACATCAATCCACACATCATTCCAAACATCATACCTTACCTCTTTCCACACCGCGTGCCATACATCATTCCACACATCATTCAATATACCATTCCACCTATCATTCCACGCATCATTCCACACCTCGTTCCACACATCATTCCACACATCATTCCACACATCATTCCACACATCATTCCAAACATCATTCCACAACATTCCTCAACATTCCACACATCATTCCAAAATTCATTCCGCACATCATTCCACACAGAATTCCATACACCATTCCACATTTCAATCCACTCGTCATTCCATACATCATTCCACACAACATTCCACACAACATTCCACACATCATTCAACATCTCATTTCTCCCATCATTCCACACATCATTCCACAACATTCCTCAACATTCCACACATCATTCCACATATCAGTCCTTACCTCATTCCACACATCATTCCACACATGATGCCACACGTCACTCCACATAACATTCCACATAACATTCCACACATCATTCCGCAAGCATTCCACACATCATTGCACACATCATTCCACACATCATTCCACACATCATTCCACACAGCATTCCAAATATCATTCCACACATCATTCGACATATCATTCGACGAATCATTCCACATCTCATTCCGCACGTCATTCCATACAACATTCCACACAGCATTCCACACAGCATTCCACACATTATTACACACCGCATTCCACACATCATTCCACACATCATTGCACACGTCATTGCACACAGCATTCCAAATATCATTCCACACCTCATTCGACATATCATTCCACGCATCATTCCAAAACTCATTCCGCACGTTATTCCATACAACATTCCACACATCATTTCACACCTCATACCACACATCATTCCACACCTCAATCCACACATCATTCTACACGAAATAACCACGCATCATTCCAGACAGCATTAAACACATCATTCCCCGCATCATTCCACACATCATTCCACACATTATTCCACACAACATTCCACACTTCATTTCACACATCATTCCTCACCTCATTCCACACATCATTCCACCCATCATTCCACACATCATTCCAAACTTCATTCCACACCTCATTCCACACCTCATTCCACACATGCTACCACAAGTCATACAACATAACATTCCACATAACATTCCACACATCATTCCGCAAACATTTCACACATCGTTGTACACATCATTCCACACATCATTCCACACATCATTCTACACAGCATTCCAAATAACATTCCACACATCATTCGACATATCATTCCACGCATCATTCCACATCTCATTCCGCACGTCATTCCATACAATATTCCACACATCATTCCACACAGCTTTCCACACATCATGACACACCGCATTCCACACATCATTCCACACATTATTACACACATCATTCCACACAGCATTCCAAATATCAATCCACACCTCATTCGACATATCATTCCACGCATCATTCCACATCTCATTCCGCACGTCATTCATTACAACATTCCACACATCATTCCACACCTCATTCCACACATCATTCCACACCTCATTCCACACATCATTCCACACGAAATTCCACGCGTCATTCCAGACAGCATTACACACATCATTCCCCGCATCATTCCACACATCATTCCACATGTCATTCCACACATCATTCGACACATCATTCCATCCCTCATTCCACACCTCGTTCCACACCTCATTACACACCTCATTCCAAACATCATTCCACACATCATTCCACAAATCATTCCACACGTCATTTAAGCACATCATTCCACTCATCATTCCATGCATCATTCCACACCACATCCACACCTCATTCAACACCTCATTCCACACATCATTCCAAACATCATTCCACACGTCATTCCATACATTATTCCAAACATTATTCCACACCTCATTCCACATATCATTCCACGCATCATTCCACACATCATTCCACACATCATTCCATATATCATTCCACACATCATTCGACACATCATTCCATCCCTCATTCCACATATCTTTGCATACATCATTGCACATATCATTCCACACCTCATTCCACACACAATGCCACACCTCATTCCACGTAACATTCCTCAACATTCAACACATCATTCCACACATTAATCCACACATCATTCCATCCCCCATTCCACACCTCATTGAAAACCTCATTCCACATAACATTCCACACATCGTTCCACACCCCATTCCACATCTCATTCCACATATCATTCCACAACATTCAACACATCATCCACACATCAATCCACAAATCATTCCATTCCTCATTCCACACGTCATTGAACAACTGATTCCACACACCATGCCACACATCATTCCACACAACATTCCACACCTCATTCCACACATCATTACACACTTCATTCCACACATCAGTCCATACCTCATTCCACACCTCATTTACACATCATTCCTCACATCATTCCACACAGCATTCCAAACATCATTCCAAATCACTTTCCACATAACATTCCACACATCATTCCACACATCATTCCAAACATCATTCCACACATCATTCCACACATCATTCCAGATGTCATTCGACACATCATTCCACACATCTTTCCACACTTCATTCCACACATAATTCCTCACCTCATTCCACATATCATTCCGCGCATCATTCCTCATCTCATTCCACACATCATTCCACACATCATTCCAAACATCATTCCACACATCATTCAACACCGCATTCCACATACCATTTCACACCTCATTCCACACATCATTCAACACATCATTCCACACATCAGTCCACATCTCATTCCACACTTCATTCCACACATCATTCCACACATCAGTCCACACATCATTCCACACATCATTCCTCACCTCATTCCACACATCATTCCAGACATCAGTCCACACATCTTTCCACACATCATTCCTCACCTCATTCCACACATCATTCCACACATCATTCCACACATCATTCCAAACATTATTCCACATCACATTCCACATCATTCCAAACATCATTCCACATCACATCCCACATCATTCCACACATCATTCCACATATCATTCCACACATCATTTCAAACATCATTCCACATCACATTCCACGTAATATTCCAGTCATCATTCCACACATCATTCAAAACATCATTCCACACATCATTCCAAACATCATTACATACATCATTCCACACATCATTCCACACCTCATTACACACCTCATTCCACACCTCATTCCACACCTCGTTCCAAATATCATTCCACGCATCATTCCACGCATCATTCCACGCATCATTCCACACATCATTCCACAACATTCCACAACATCCCACACATCATTCCACACATCATTCCACACCTTATTCCTCATGTCATTCCGCACCTCATTCCACCCATCATTCCACACATCATTCCACACATCATTCCAAACATCATTCCACTTCACATTCCACATCATTCCACACATCATTCCACACCATATTCCATGCATCATTCCACACATCATTCCAAACATCAATAATCCATCATTCCACACAGCATTTCACACATTATTCCACACATCATTCGACACCTCAATCCACATATCATTCCACGCATCATTCCACACCTCATTCCACACTCATTCCACCCATCATTCCACAGATCATTCCAAACATCATTCCACACCTGATTCCACAAAACATTCCACACATCATTCCACACATCATTCTACACATCATTCCACACCGCATAGCACATATCATTCCACGCATCATTCCACATCTCATTCCACACATCGTTCCACACATCATTCCACACATCATTCCACACATCATTCCACACATGATTCCACACATCATTCCACATCTCATTCCACACATCATTCCACACATCATTCCACACATCATTCCACACCTCATTCCAAACATCATTCCACACAACATTCCTAATATCATCCAATCCTCATTCCTCATATCATTCAACTCATCATTCCAAATCTCATTCCACACATCATTCCACACCTCATTCCACACATCATTCCACACAACATTCCAAATATCATCCAATCCTCATTCCTCATATCATTCAACATCTCATTCCACACATCATTCCACAGCTCATTCCACAAATCATTCGACACCTCATTCCACACATCATTGCATACATGATTACATATATCATTCATCACATCATTCAACACATCATTCCACACATCATTCCACACATCATTCCAAACATCATTCCACATCACATTCCACATAATATTCCACGCATCATTCCACACATCATTCAAAACATCATTCCACACATCATTCCAAACATCATTACATACATCATTCCACACATCATTCCACACCTCATTCCACACCTCATTCCACACCTCATTCCACACATCATTCAACACATCATTCCACACAACATTCCAAATAACATCCACACCTCATTCCACATATCATTCCACGCATCATTCCACATCTCATTCCATACAGCATTTCACACGTCATTCCATACCTCATTCCACGCATCATTCCACACATCATTCCACATATCATTCCACATATCTTTACACACATCAGTCCATCCCTCATTCCACAAATCATTCCACAACATTCAACACATCATTCCACACATCAATCCACAAATCATTCCATCCCTCATTCCACAAGTCATTGAACATCTCATTCCACACATTATGCCACACATCATTCCACACATCCTTCCACACATCATTCCACACATCATTCCACACATCATTCCACACATCATTCAACACAACATTCCACACAACATTCCAAATATCATCCACTCCTCATTCCACATTTCATTCCACGCATCATTCCACATCTCATTCCACACAGCATTTCACACATCATTCCGCACCTCATTCCACACCTCATTCCACCCATCATTCCACCCAACATTCCACACATCATTCCACACCACATTCCAAACCTCATTCCACCCATTAATCCACACATCATTCCAAACATCATTCCACACCTCATTCCACACCTCATTCCACACCTCATTCCACACATCATTCCACACATCATTCCACACATCATTCCACACTTCATTCCACACATCATTCCAAACATTCCACAACCTTCCACACAAGAAACTTTCCACACATCAGTCCATACCTCATTCCTCACCTCTTTCCACACACCATTCCACACATCATTCCAAACATCATTCCACATCACATTCCACATCATTCCACTAATATTCCACGCACCATTCCACACATCATTCCAAAAATCATTCCACAAATAATTCCACACATCATTTCACGCATCATTCAACACATCATTCCACACATCATTCCACATATCCTTCCACATATCATACCACACATCAGTCCATCCCTCATTCCACACCTCATTCCACACCTCATTCCACACCTCATTCCACACATCATTGCATACATCATTACGCATATCATTCCAATCATTATTCCACACACCATTCCACACCTCATTCTACGTTTCATTCCACAACATTCAACACATAAATCCACACATCAATCCACACTTCATTCCATCCCTCATTCCATACCTCATTGAAAACATCATTCCACACATCGTTCCACACCCCATTCCACACCTCATTCCACAAATCATTCCACAACATTCAACACATCATTCCACACCTCATTCCACACCTCATTCCACATATCATTCCACACATCATTCCACACATCGTTCCACACCCCATTCCACACCTCATCCACAAATCATTCCACAACATTCAACACATCATTCCACATCTCATTCCACACCTCATACCACATATCATTCCAGACATCAATCCACACATCATTCCACCCATCATTCCACACATTATTCCACACCTCATTCCACATCTCATTCCACATATCATTCCACACATCATTCCACACATCATTCCGCACATCATTCCACACATCATTCAAAGCATCATTCCACACAACATTCCAAATATCATCCACTCCTCATTCCACATATAATTCCACGCATCATTCCACATCTCATTCCACACAGCAATTCACACATCATTCCACACCTCATTCCACACATCATTCCACGCATCATTCCACCCATCATTCCACACATCATTCCACACCTCATTCCACACCTCATTCCACATATCATTCCACTCATCATTCCACACATCATTCCACACATCATTCTACACATCATTCAACACATCATTCCACACAACATTCCAAATATCATCCACTCCTCATTCAACATATCATTCCACGCATCATTCCACATCTCATTCCAAACAGCAAGTCACACATCATTCCAAACCTCATTCCACACATCATTCCACACCTCATTCCACACATCATTCCACGCATCATTCCACCCATTAATCCACTCATCATTCCACACTTCTTTCAATACATCATTCCACATATCATTCCACACAACATTCCACACATCATTCCACACAGCATTCCCCAAATCATTCCACACAACATTCCAAATATCATCCAATCCTCATTCGCATTTCATTCCACGCATCATTCCACATCTCATTCCACACAATATTCCACACAGCATTCCAAACATCATTCCACACCTCATTCCACACCTCATTCCGCACCTCATTCCACACATCATTCCACACATCATTGCACACATAATTCCAAACAACATTCCATACATCATTCCACAAATCATTCCACACGTCATTTAAACATCTCATTCAACTCATCATTCCCCCCCATCATTCCACACATCATTCCACACCTCATTCCACACGTCATTCCACCCATCAATCCACACATCATTCCAAACATCATTCCACACCTCATTACACACTTCATTCCACACCTCATTCCACACATCATTCCACACATCATTCCACACATCATTCCACACTTCATTCCACACATCATTCCACAACATTCCACAACCTTCCACACAAAAAACTTTCCACACATCAGTCCATACCTCATTCCTCACATCATTCCACACATCATTCCACACATCATTCCAAACATCATTCCACATCACATTCCACATCATTCCACACCATATTCCACGCACCATTCCACACATCATTCCAATCATCATTCCACACATCATTCCACACATCATTCCACGCATCATTCCACACATCATTCCACACATTATTCCACATATCATTCCACATATCATACCACACATCAGTCCATCCCTCATTCCACACCTCATTCCACACATCATTGCATACATCATTACGCATATCATTCCACACATCATTCCACACACCATTCCACACCTCATTCTACGTTTCATTCCACAACATTCAACACATAAATCCAAACATCAATCAACACTTCATTCCATCCCTCATTCCACACCTCATGGAAAAAATCATTCCACACATCATTCCACACATCGTTCCACAACCCATTCCACACTTCATTCCACAAATCATTCCACAACATTCAACACATCATTCCACACCTCATTCCACACCTCATTCCACATATCATTCCACACATCATTCCACACATCGTTCCACACCCCATTCCACACCTCATCCACAATTCATTCCAAAACATTCAACACATCATTCCACATCTCATTCCACTCCGCATACCACATATCATTCCACACATCAATCTACACATCATTCCACCCATCATTCCACACATCATTCCACACCTCATTCCACACCTCATTCCACATATCATTCCACACATCATTCAACGCATCATTCTGCACAACATTCCAAATATCATCCACTCCTCATTCCACATATCGTTCCACGCAGCATTCCACATCTCATTCCACACAGCATTTCACACATCATTGCACACCTCAATCCACATATTATTCCACGCATCATTCCACCCATTATTCCTCACATCATTCCACACCTCATTCCAAACATCATTCCACACATAATTCCACACATCATTCCAAACATCATTCCATACATCATTCCACAAATCATTCCACACGTCATTCCACAACTCATTCAACACATCATTCCACCCATCATTCCACACATCATTCCACATATCATTCCACATATCATTCAACACAGCAGTCCATCCCTCATTCCACACCTCATTCCAAACCTCATTCCACACCTCATTCCACACATCATTGCATACATCATTACACATATCATTCCACACATCATTCCAACACAATTCCACACCTCATTCCACACATCATTCCACACATCGTGCGGCACCCCATTCCACACATCAGATCACAAATCATTCCACAACATTCAACACATCATTCCACGCATCATTGCACATTTCATTCCACACAGCATTTCACACATCATTCCACACCACATTCCGCACATAATACCACACCTCATTCCACACAACATTCCACCGATCATTCCACCCATCATTCCACACCTCATTCCACACCTCATTCCACAGCTCATTCCACCCATCATTCCACACATCATTCCACACCTCATTCCACAGCTCATTCCACCCATCATTCCATCCATCATTCCACACATCATTCCACACCTCATTCGACTCATCATTCCACACATCATTCCACACATCATTCCACACCTCATTCCACACCTCATTCCAGACCTCATTGCACACCTCATTCCACACATCATTCCACACATCATTCCACACTTCATTCCACACATCATTCCACAACATTCCACAACATTCCACACATCATTCCACACATCAGCCCATACCTCATTCCTCACATCATTCAACACAACATTCCACACATCATTCCAAACATCATTCCACATCACATTCCACATCATTCCGCACCATATTCCACGCATCATTCCACACCTCACTCGACACCTCATTCCACACATCATTGCATACATCATTACACATATCATTCCACACATCATTCCACACACCATTCCACATCTTGTTCCACGTATCATTCCACAACATTCAAAAAAAATCCACACATCAATCCACACTTCATTCCATCCCCCATTCCACACCTCATTGAAAACCTCATTCCGCACATCATTCCACAACATTCAACACATCATTCCACACATCATTCCACACATCATTCCACACCTCATTCCACACCTGATTCCACAGATCATTCCACACATCATTCCAGACATCATTCCACACATCATTCAACACATCATTCCACACAACATTCCAAATATCATTGCAAACCTCATTCCACCCATCATTCCACACATTATTCCACACCTCATTCCAAACCTCATTCCACCATCATTCCATCCATCATTCCACACATCATTCCACACCTCATTTCACACCTCATTCCACCCATCATTCCTCACATCATTCCACACATCATTCCACACCTCATTCCACACCTCAATCCACACCTCATTCCACACCTCATTCCACACATCATTCCACACATCATTCCACACAACATTCCACACTTCATTCCACACATCTAACCACAACAATCCACAACATTCCACACATCATTCCACACATCAGTCCATACCTCATACCTCACCTCATTCCACACATCATTCCACACATCATTCCAAACATCATTCCACATCACATTCCACATCATTCCACACCATATTCCACGCATCATTCCACACATCATTCCAAACATCATTCCACACATCATTCCACACATCAGTCCACACCGCATTCCACACATCATTCCACACATCATTGCACACATCATTCCACACAGCATTCCAATATTATTCCACACCTCATTCCACATATCATTTCACGCATCATTCCATATCGCATTCCACACATCATTCCGCACGTCATTCCATACATCATTCCACACATCATTCCACACAGCATTCCACATATCATTCCATAACATTCCAGACATCATTACACACGTCATTACACACATCATTGACACATCATTCCATACCTCATTCCAGACATCATTCCATAACTTTCTACACATCATTGTACACATCAATCCACACATCATTCCACATATCATTCCAAACATCATGCCACACAGCATTCCACACATCATTCCACACATCATTCCAGATTTCATTCGACACATCATTCCAAACTTCATTCCACACATCATTCCACACTTCATTCCACACATCAGTACATACCTCATTCCACACCGCATTCCAAACATCATTCCACACCTCATTCCACACATCGTTCCATACATCATTACAAACATAATTTCACACATCATTCCTCACCTCATTCCACAGATCATTCCATACATCATTCCATACATCATTCAAGACATCATTCCACACCTCATTCCACACCTCATTCCAAACATCATTCCATCCATCATTCCACACATCATTCCACACCTCATTTCACACCTTATTCCACTCATCATTCCTCACGTCATTCCACACATCATTCCACACCTCATTCCACACCTCAATCCACACCTCATTCCATACCTCATTCCACACAGCATTCCACACATCATTCCACACAACATTCCACACTTCATTCCACACATCTAACCACAACAATCCACAACATTCCACACATCATTCCACACATCAGTCCATACCACATACCTCACCTCATTCCACACATCATTGCACACATCATTCCAAACATCATTCCACATCACATTCCACATCATTCCACACCATATTCCACGCATCATTCCACACATCATTCCAAACATCATTCCACACCTCATTCCACACATCATTCCACACCGCATTCCACACATCATTCCACACATCATTGCACACATCATTCCACACAGCATTCCAATATCATTCCACACCTCATTCCACATATCATTTCACGCATCATTCCATATCTCATTCCACACATCATTCCGCACGTCATTCCATACATCATTCCACACATCATTCCACACAGCATTCCACATATCAGTCCATAACATTCCAGACATCATTACACACATCATTCCACACATCATTGACACATCATTCCATACCTCATTCCAGACATCATTCCATAACATTCCACACATCATTGTACACATCAATCCACACGTCATTCCAAACATCATTCCACACATCATTCCGCAAATCATTCAATTCACCATTCTACATCTCATTCCACACATCATTACACACATCAATCCACACATCATGCCACACATCATTCCAAACAACATTCCACACCTCATTCCACACCTCGTTCCACACATCATTCCTCACATCATTCAATAAATCATTCCACACCTCGTTCCACACATCATTCCACGCATCATTCCACACATCAGTCCATACATCATTCCAAACATAATTCCACACCTCATTCCACACCTCGTTCCACACATCATTCCACAAATTTTTCAATACATCATTCCACACATCATTCCAAACATCATTCCACATCTCATTCCACACCTCATTCCCCACATCATTCCACGCACCATTCCACACATCATTCCACACATCATTCCAAACAACATTCCACACCTCATTCCACACCTCTTTCCAAACCTCATTCCACCCATCATTCCACCCATCATTCCACAACATTCCACAACATTCCACACATCATTCCACCCATCATTCCACATATCAGTCCATACCTCATTCCACACCGCATTCCAAACATCATTCCACACCTCATTCCACACCTCGTTCCACACATCATTACAAACATCATTTCACACATCATACCTCACCTCATTCCACAGATCATTCCATACATCATTCCATACATCATTCAAGACATCATTCCACACCTCATTCCACAACTCATTCCACAACTCATTCCACACATCATTCCACATATCATTCCACACTTCATTCCACATATCTTTCCACACTTCATTCTACACATCATTCCACACTTCAATCCACACTTCATTCCACACATCATTCCAAACAACATTCCACACCTCATTCCACACATCATTCCACACCTCATTCCACACATCATTCCACACATCATTCCACACAACATTCCACACTTCATTCCACACATCTAACCACAACAATCCACAACATTCCACACATCATTCCACACATCAGTCCACACATCATTCCAAACATAATTCCACACCTCATTCCACACCTCGTTCCACACATCATTCCACAAATTTTTCAATACATCATTCCACACATCATTCCAAACATCATTCCACACCTCATTCCACACCTCATTCCACACATCATTCCACGCACCATTCCACACATCATTCCACACATCATTCCAAACAACATTCCACACCTCATTCCACACCTCTTTCCAAACCTCATTCCACACATCATTCCACCCATCATTCCACAACATTCCACAACATTCCACACATCATTCCACACATCATTCCACACATCATTCCACACCTCATTCCACACCGCATTCCAAACATCATTCCACATCTCATTCCACACCTCGTTCCACACATCATTACAAACATCATTTCACACATCATTCCTCACCTCATTCCACAGATCATTCCATACATCATTCCATACATCATTCAAGACATCATTCCACACCTCATTCCACAACTCATTCCACAACTCATTCCACACATCATTCCACACATCATTTTACACATCATTCCACATATCTTTCCACAAATCATTTCACACATCATTCCACACTTCATTCCACACTTCATACCACACATCATTCCAAACATCATTCCACACATCATTCCAAACATCATTCCACGCATCATTCCACCCATCATTCCACTCATCATTCCACACATCATTCAATACATCATTCCACATATCATTCCACACATCATTCCACACAGCATTCCACACATCATTCCACACAACATTCCAAATATCATCCAATCCTCATTCCTCATATCATTCCACGCATCATTCCACACGTAATTCCACGCGTCATTCCACTCAGCATGACACACATCATTCTTCACATCAATTCACACCTCATTCCACAACTCATTCCACACCTCATTCCACACATCATTCCACACATCATTGCGCACATCATTCCAAACGTCATTCCATACATCATTCCACAAATCATTCCACACGTCATTTAAACACCTCATTCCACTCATCATTCCACGCATTATTCCACGCCTCATTCCACAACTCATTCAACACATCATTCCACGCATCATTCCACACATCATTCCACACATTATTCCAAACATCATTCCACACCTCATTCTACATATCATTCCACACATCATTGCATACATCAGTACACATATCATTCCACACATCATTCCACATATCATTCCACACATCAGTCCATCCCTCATTCCACACCTCATTCCACACATATATCCACACATCAATCCACACGTCATTCCATACCTCATTCCACACCTCGTTGAAAACCTCATTCCAGACATCATTCCACACATCGTTCCACACCCCATTCCACACATCATTCCAAAAATCATTCCACAACATTCAACACATCATTCCACACATCAATCCACACATCATTCCATCCCTCATTCCACACGTCATTGAACAACTCATTGCACACATCATGCCACACATCATTCCACACAATCTTCCACACATCATTCCACACATCATTCCACACCATATTCCACAACTCATTCCACACACAATTCCAAACATCATTACAAACATCATTCCACACATCATTCCACACATCATTCCACACATCAGTCCACACATCATTCCACACCTCATTCCACCCATCATTCCACACATCATTCTACACTTCATTCAATACATCATTCAATACATCATTCCACACATCATTCCACACATCATTCCACACATCATTATTCTGAACATAATTCAACAGATAATTCTGCACATCATTCTGGACATCATTCTACACAACATTCTACACATCATTGCAGACATCATTGTACACATCATCATTCTACACATCATTCTGCACATCGTTCGACACATCGTTCCACACATCGTTTTACACATCACTCCACACATCATTCGGCATTCTAGACATCGTTTTCAATGATCCTCATTCTACACATCATTCTACAGATCATTCTACACATCATTCTACACATAATTCTACACATCATTCTCCACATCATTCCAGACATCATTCTACACACCATCATTCTACACATCATTCTACACATCATAAGTCTGCATATCATTCTACACATCATTCGAAACATCATTCTGCTTCATAATTCTGCACATCACTCGACACATCATTCTACACATCATTATTCTACACATCATTCTACACATCATTGTGCACATCATTCTACACATCATTCTACAATCATGCTACATATCATTCCACACATCATTCTACACATCATGATTCTACACATCATTCTACACATCGTTCTACACATCATTCTACACATCATTCTACAAATCATTCGACACATCATTCCACACATCATCACATCATGCTACACATCATCTTTCAACAATTCATTCTACACATCATTCTACACATCATTCTACACATCATATTACACATCATTCTACACATAATACTACACATCATTCTGCACATAGTTCTGCACTTTCTACTACACATCATTCTACACATTATTCTTCATTCCATTTATCATTCCACACAACATCATTTTACATATCATTCTGCACATCATTCTGCACATCATTCTACACACCATTCGAAACTTCATTCTACAATAATTCTACAAATCATTACCCACATCAGTCTACACATCATTCTACACATCATTCCACACATCATCATTCTCAACATTATTCTACAGATCATTCTTTTCTTCATTATACACACCATTCTACACATCATTCTACACATCATCATTCTACACTTCATTCTACACATCATTCTACACATCATTCCACACATCATCATTCTAAACATAATTCTACAGATTATTCTACACATCATTCTGGACATCATTCTATACATCATCATTCTACACATCATTCTACACATCATTCTACACATCATTCTACACATCATTCTACACATCATTCTGCATTCTACACATCGATTTCAATAATCATCATTCTACACATCATTCGAAACATAATTCTACAATCATTCTACATATTATTCCACACATCATTCTACACATCATCGTTCTACACATCATTCTACACATCATTCTACACATCATTCTACACATCATTCTATAAATCATTCGACACATCATTCTACACATCATCACATCATGCTACACATCATCATTCACCACTTCATTCTACACATCATTCTACACATCATTTGAGATATCATCATTCTACACGTCATTCTACACATCATATTACACATCATTCCACACATTATACTGCACAGCATTCTTCACATTGTTCTGCACATCGTTCTACACATCATTCTGCATTCCACACATCATTCCACACATCATCATTCTACACTTCATACCACACATCATTCTACACATCGGTCAACACATCATCATTCGACACAACATTCTGCACATCATTCTGCACATCACTCTACACATCATTCTGCACATCATTCTACACATCATCATTACACACATCATTCTACACACCATACGACACATCATTCTTCAATCATTCTACAAATCATTCCACACGTCATTCTACACATCATTCTACACATTATTCTGCATTCTACACATCATTCCACACATCATCATTATAAACATAATTCTACAGATCATTCTGCACATCATTTTGGACATCATTTTACACAACATTCTACACATTATTCCAGACATCATTCTACACATAGTTCTACACAACATTCTACACATCATTCTGCATTCCAGACATCGTTTTCAAAATCATCATTCTACACATCTTTCTACACATCGTTCTACACATCATTATACACATCATTCTGCATTCTACACATCATTCCACACATCATCATTCTAAACATAATTCTACAGATCATTCTAAACATCATTCTACACATAATTCTACACATCATTCTCCACATCATTCCAGACATCATTCGACACATCATCATTCTACACATCATTCTACACATCATCATTCTGCACATCATTCTTCATACATTCTAAACATCATTCTGCATCATAACTCTACACATCATTATACACATCATATTACACATCGTTCTACACATCATTCTACACATCATTCTGCACTCTACACATCGTTTTCAATAATCATCATTCTACACATCATTCTACCTATCATTCTGCACATCATTCTACACCTCATTCTCCACATCATTCTACACATCATTATTCTGCACATCATTTTGCATATTATTATGCACATGATTCTAAACATCATTCTACAATCATTCTACATATCATTCCACACATCATTCTACACATCATCATTCTACACATCATTGTACACATCATTCTACACATCATTCTACACATAATTCTACAAATCATTCTACATATCATTCTACACATCATGCTACACATCATCATTCACCACTTCATTCTACACATCGTTCTACACATCATTCTCGACATCATCATTCTACACATCATTCTACACATCATATTATACATCATACTACACATTATACTACAGATCATTCTTCACATTGTTTTGCACTTCGTTCTACACATCATTCTACACATCATTCTGCATTCCACACATCATTCCACACATCATCATTCTACACATCATTCCACACATCATTCTACACATCGGTCAATATATCAACATTCGGCACATCATTCTGCACATCATTCTGCACAACTTTCTACACATCATTCTACACATAATTCTATACATCATCATTCTACATATCATTCGACACACCATTCGACACATCATTCGACAATCATTCTTCAAATCATTCCACACATCATTCTACACATCATTCTACACATTATTCTGCATTCTACACATCATGCCACACATCATCATTCTAAACATAATTCTGCAGATCATTCTGCACATCATTTTGGACATCATTTTACACAACATTCTACACATCATTCCAGACATCATTCTACACATCATTCTACACATCGTTCTACACAACATTCTACACATCATTCTGCATTCCAGACATCGTTTTCAATAATCATCATGCTATACATTTTTCTACACATCGTTCTACACATCATTCTGCAAATCATTCTGCATTCTACACATCATTCCACACATCATCATTCTAAACATAATTCTACAGATCATTCTACACCTCATTCTACACATAATTCTGCACATCATTCTCCACATCATTCCAGACATCATTCTACACATCATCATTCTACACATCATTCTACCCATCATCATTCTGCACATCATTCTACATAGATTCTAAACATCATTCTGCATCATAATTCTACACATCATTCTACACATCATATTACACATCGTTCTACACATCATTCTACACATCATTTTGCATTCCAGACATCGGTTTCAATAATCTTCATTCTACACATCTTTCTACACATCGTTCTACACATCATTCTACACATCATTCTGCATTCTACACATCGTTTTTTATAATCATCATTCTACACATCATTCTACACATCATTCTACACATCATATTACACATCATAATACACATTATACTGCACATCATTCTTCACATTGTTCTGCACTTCGTTCGACACATCATTCTACACATCATTCTGCATTCTGCATTCCACACATCATTCCACACATCATCATTCTACACATCATTCTACACATCATTCTGCATTCTGCATTCCACACATCATTCCACACATCATCATTCTAAACATCATTCCACACATCATTCTACACATCGGTCAATATATCAACATTCGGCACATCATTCTACACATCATTCTGCACAACTTTCTACACATCATTCTACACATCATTCTATACATCATCATTCTACACATCATTCTACACACCATTCGACACATCATTTGACAATCATTCTTCAAATCATTCCACACATCATTCTACACATCATTCTACACATTATTCTGCATTCTACACATCATGCCACACATCATCATTCCAAACATAATTCTACAGATCATTCTCCACATCATTTTGGACATCATTTTACACAACATTCTACACATCATTCCAGACATCATTCTACACATCATTCTACACGTCGTTCTACACAACATTCTACACATCATTCTGCATTCTAGACATCGTTTTCAATAATCATCATGCTATACATCTTTCTACACATCGTTCTACACATCATTCTGCAAATCATTCTGCATTCTACACATCATTCCACACATCATCATTCTAAACATAATTCTACAGACCATTCTACACCTCATTCTACACATAATTCTACACATCATTCTCCACATCATTCCAGACATCATTCTACACATCATCATTCTACACATCATTCTACACATCATCATTCTGCACATCATTCTACATAGATTCTAAACATCATTCTGCATCATAATTCTACACATCATTCTACACATCATATTACACATCGTTCTACACATCATTCTACACATCATTCTGCATTCCAGACATCGTTTTCAATAATCTTCATTCTACACATCTTTCTACGCATCGATCTACACATCATTCTACACATCATTCTGCATTCTACACATCGTTTTTTATAATCATCATTCTACACCTCATTCTACATATCATTCTACACATCATTCTACACCTCATTCTCCACATCATTCTCCACATCATTCTACAAATCATTCTACATATCATTCCACACATCATTCGACACATCATCATTCTACACATCATTCTACACATCATTCTACAAATCATTCTACATATCATTCTACACATCATGTACACACCATCATTCACCGCTTCATTCTACACATCATTCTACACATCATTCTCGACATCATCACTCTACACAACATTCTACACATCATATTACACATCATACTACACATTAAACTGCTCATCATTCTTCACATTGTTCTGCACTTCGTTCTACACATCATTCTACACATCATTCTGCATTCTGCATTCCACACATCATTCCACACATCATCATTCTACACATCATTCTACGCATCATTCTGCATTCTACAAATCATTCCACACATCATCATTCTAAACATAATTCTACAGATCATTCTGCACATCATTCTGGACATCATTCTACACAACATTCTACACATCATTCCAGACATCATTCTACACATCATCATTCTACACAACATTCTACACAACATTCTACACATCATTCCAGACAATATTCTACACATCACCATTCTACACAACAATCTACACATCATTCTAAACATCATTATACACATCGGTCTACACATCATCATTCTGCACATCATTCTACACACTATTCGACACATCGTTCTACACTTCGTTGTATACATCATTCGACACATCATTCAGCATTCCACACATCATTCCACACATCATCATTCTACACATCATTCTACACATCGGTCTACACTTCATCATTCCACACATCATTCTACACACCATTCGTCACATCATTCTACAATCATTCTACAAATGATTCTACACATCATTCTCCACATCATTCTACGCTCCATTCTACACGTCATTCTAAACATCATTCTTCTCATTATTCTACACGTTTTTCCGCACGTCGTTCTACACATCATTCTGCACATATTCTACACATAATCATTCTACACATCATTCTACACATCATTGTGCACGTCATTCTACAATCATTCTACATATCATTCCACACATCATTCTACATATCGTCATTCTACACATCATTCTACACATCATTGTACACATCATTCTACAAATCATCATTCTACACATCATTATACACATCATATTACACATCATTCTACAGATTGTTCTGCACTTCATTCTACACATGTTTCTACACATCATTCTGCATTCCACACATCATTCCACACATCATTATTCTACACATCGGACGACACATCATCATTCTAAACCTAATTCTACAGATCATTCTACACATCATTCTGGACATCTTTCTGCACAACATTCTACACATCATTCCAGACATCATTCTACACATCATCATTCTACACATCATTCTGCACAACATCATTCTACACATCATTCTGTTCATCATCATTATACACATTATTCTACACATCATTCTACACTACATTCTACACATCATTCTACTCATCATTCGACACAACGTTCTACACATGATTCTGCACATCATTCTTCAATTCATCATTCTACACATCTGTCTGCACATCATTCTACACAGCATTCTACACATCGTTCTATACATCATTCTTCACATTATTCTGCATTCTACACATCGTTTTCAACAACATCATTCTGAACATCATTCTGCATCATCATTCTGCACATCATTCTGCACATCATTCTACACATCATTCTGCACATCATTCTGCACATCATGCTACACATAATCATTCACCACTTCATTCTACACATCATTCTAAACATCATTCTCAACATCATCATTCTACACATCACTCGACACGTCATTCTACACATCATCATTCACCACTTAATTCTACACATCATTCTACACATCATTCTACACATCATCATTCACCACATCATTCTACACATTATTCTACACGTCATTCTCGACATCATCATTCTTCTCATCATTCTACACATCATTCTGCACATCATGCTACACATCATCATTCTACACATCATTCTACACATCATTCCGCACCTCATTAGGCGAGGCATCAAATACAGTAGCAGGGAGGTTCTTCTTACATTGTATAATACTCTCGTTAGGCCACAGCTGGAATACTGCTTGCAGTTCTGGGTGCCATGTTATAGGAAACACGTGATTGCAATAGAGAGGGCGCAGATGCTGTCTTAAATTGAGAATCGTAACTATGAGTCCAGATTGGATAGCCTGGGTGTGCTCTAATTGGAACAGAGGAGGTTGCTAGGAGACTTCACTGCAGTCTACGACATTTTGCGGAGTCTGGAAAAAGTGGATAGCAACGGTCAATTTCCATTTGTGGAGGGGTCAATGACGAGCGGTTTAAGGTGGTTGCTGGAAGGTTCAGAGGAGATTTGAAGCGGTGCTTCTTCACGCAGAGGGTTTTGCATTACTGGACCGAAATGCCTGGAAAAGGAGATGGATGCAAAAACCATCACCACATTTAAAATGGACATGGTTGGAACTTAAAATGGTGTAACATGCAGGACTACGTAACTAGTGCTCTCAAGTGGGAATAGAATACATAACCTGTTGTTGGCTGACGCATATACGATGGTAAGTATGGCAGCGAATCGAATACGTCCATGCTGATCTCCTGTACTAGTTTCGATCGCCTGGATGGATCGGAGACGAATTTTCCCAGATTGTTTTTCCTCAGTTCGCCTGGGTTTTTATTTGTTTCCTGCGCCTCCAAAGAGATTAAATGGTTCGGGCTCGGTTGAAGTGTAGAATATTTCGATGGAATGGATGTCGCAGTTTATCTGGCACACAGGATGGACTGGCTGCTCTTTACCTTTCGGACATGGTTTATTCTTCAAACGTTAAGATGTAACCTTCAGGGATGCTTACCGTGAGCCGTGTGGCTTTTTTCGGCTGGTGTGGACAAGATGGGACGAAATGGCCTAATTCTGCGCCGAGGTTCTCTATGTTTCTTTGTATCTATAAGATTCGATGAAATAATCTAATTATTTTACCCGGGACGCTTAATATAGCGTTTACTTTAAGAATTATCAATAATTCATCGTGGAATCAATAAATGAAATGGAAATAAATACAACTGGAAATTAACTGATGTTTGATCAATGGGAGGTAAAATGATAGAACTACCTTTAACCCTGCAGACAAAAGCGCCGCACCAGGTAACTGGACAAAAAGGATCAGAAGCTCTCAGGAAACCTTCGTGTCCCGGCGTCAGTCAGAATTTGTAGCAGTGTAATTCACTTCTGTGCCCCTGGATTAGGTGCTTGGATATCGCGCTGGATTCCCACTTGATTCGAATATCCATTATATTTAGAAGAGAAATGAATGAAACACCTAAATGCAAAACCTTTTTCCTCGGTATGCAATGATTACTGGCAATTGTATTTAAAATGTACGGATATAACATGACAATGCTAAGATAGTGAATACGTATGCACTGTCGTTACAAATATAAAAGGTCTGAGAGAAGTGTATAAAATATTTAGTTTTATGCATTTTTGATGAAATACTCTAATTGTCGCTTATTGAATGGAAGATATTCCAAATAAAAGTGCAAAACATAAGCACCAAAATAAAATAAGTAGTTATCTTTGACCAGGTTATGCCTGACAAAATGCATGTATTAGTATCGAGACCAGGCGAGTTATCCCTCAGGCAAAGTCACAGCGAATGATTTAGTAAAGTATATTAAAAAAATGGAAGAGATTTGTCCATGTACTTTCTCACTTGTTGCATTTCACTTGTGCACACAAAATTAGACGAGAAAATATGAATAGACATTCATATTCTCAAAACTTCGGTGAAATTAGCTCGGATTATTTATCCTGAAATATAGCAGGAGGCGATAGATAAATGTGCCAGACAGACATGGCATCCACGTGGAAATTCATGACAAAGATTTGGAATAAGGCAAGAGAGTTCTGTCTGAATGACATTTTGTGAGAATGTAAATTATCCTTGTGATCCTATTCTGACCATAAGAAGGTGTGCCACGAATGCAGAACTGCACAGGTTTGCAAAGGAGAAACTGACTGGAACTGAAAGATTACTGGACTTTTAAGACTTTAATATTGATCTGCCAGGATTTGTTCCAGTGACTTTATTTCAGTAACCATACCGAGCATTAGGTGGCATTGTGTGTGTCAGTATCTATAACGAGAATTAGGTGCTATTGTGTGTCCATAACCACACCAAGCATTAGGTGCGATGTGGCATTAACCATACCGACCATTCGGTGACTGTGTGTGTGCTAGTAACCATACCGAGCATTAGGTGACTGTGTATGGGACAGTAACCATACCGTGCATTAGGCGACTGTGTGTCAGCAACTATAACGTGCATTATATGAGAATGTGTCAGCAACCATACCGAACTTTAGGTAACTGTGTGTCGTTAAACATACCAACCATTAATTAACTGTGTGTGTTAGTAACCATACTGGACATTAGGTGACTGTGTGTAATTAACCATACTGAGCATTAGATGACAGTGGGTGTTAGTAACGATACCGAGCATTAGGTTACGGTGTTTCATTAACCATACCGAATATATGTGACATTGTGTGTCAATAAAGATACTGGACATTTGGTGACAGTGTGTGTCATTAACCATACCGAAAATAGGTGACAGTGTTAAGTTAGGAACAATACCGGACATTAGTGAGACTGTCTGTCAGTAACCTTACTTTCAATTAGGTGACTGTTTGTGTCAGTAACCATACAGAGCATTAGATGAAAACAGCAGCAAAATATTGTGGATTTTGGAAATGTGAAATGGATCAGGAAAATGATGGTAATGCCCAGCAGGTCAGGCAGCACCCATGGAGAGAGTAACACAGATACGTTTCAGGTCTATGACCTTTCGCCATCGGGTGAAAGGTCTAGTAAACCAAGACAACATTCATTTCACCTGTTACAAATGTTCCAGAGAGAGAGAGATGACTGAAATCCGTTTAATAACATTTCTCGTGCAATTTCTTTGCCTGAGATGAATTTAGAAAATTAGAAGCTTGGTAAAACGTTTCACATTCAGAATTAATAGCGAACGGCAGTGTGCATAGGATAGCGAAGGGCGAGGAGAGAAACACATTTAAGCAATATATACAGAATTAATCGATGGATAGAGATTACCAGGGACTTCCACAGCTGTGTGAAATGGGACTAACTGGAGGGGTTTGACCATGGTAGGATTTGATGAGAGAATCATTGAAATTTACAGTGCAGATGGATGCCATTTGGCCCAACGTGTCCGCTGACAAAGAGGTACCCAATCGAATCCCACTTTCCAGTTCTTGGTCCATTGCCACAAGGTTACATCATTTAAATTGCACATCCAAATACTTTTTAAATGTGGTGAGAGTTTCTGCATCTACCACCCTTTCAGGCAGTGAGTTCTAGACCCCTATCACACTCTGTGCGAATAAACATTTCTCCTCAAATCCCCTCAAATACTCCTAAGACTGAAGTTAAATCTTATATATGGAAATATTAAAACCAAGAGATTGTTGGATCAGGTACAAATGTTGATCATTGATCATGGCAGTGATTGTGGAAAGGTACTTGGTGCGAGTTATGATGTGGAGAGCAGAGTTTTGTATGACTTCTCGAATAGATGAGTCCAGATGTAAGAAGGAAATTGATGAGTGTTTATACAGCACAAGGCCTGATATGGTGCAGAGAGCAGACGAAATTGTGGAGCAGGTATTTGGCAGGATTGTTAATTCAGAGGATGTGAGGTCGGAACTCAGCTCCGGACCAAAGAAAAGGCAGAGGTTGCGAGCTGTTAAATTCAGCCTCAGATATTGGTCACTGAGCAGGAATAGATCGATAGATAGAAACCTGAGTTTGAGATAAGGTCCAAAGACTTAACTGGCAAACACAGTAATACAGTGAAACGTGATTTACACATCTAATTGCTGGATTTAGAAACTTATGACGGACACCAAATTCAATGGAGATGAGAGAGTAAATTACAAGATTAGATATACAGTTAGCCATGGTTTGCCGAGTTAATAGCTGGATAGAGAGACTTACACGGAATACCAAAAAGCAAGCAGTGGATTGTAAATGTACTTAAAAGCGCGAAGTGCCACTTCTATCCGTGTGTGTAATGGAATTCTATTTTAATGTTCATAATGCATGTCAAACTCCCAGATGTATCTCCTGTCCATTGCTGTTACATTCCAATTTAATGTTGTCAGATTCCAATCAATTGATGTAATATTCCAATTTAGCTGAATGAAGATTCTGACTGCCTCTCTGTGGAGCAGTGTTCTGATCCCTCTTCGTGCCGTAGGTGAAACTCCAACTGTTACTGTGCGATAATGCTTTGAAAGGAATTCCTTATTAATAGAAGATGGAAACCACGCACAGATACATTAGGATACATGGAGAATGCCATTAATTGCAGTCACTGAATAAACAGCGTCAGTTAACTCGTGTAGACTGACATTAATTACAGTCGCTGAACAAACAGCTTCACATAACCCATGTCAATCCAACACAATTTGTACTACAGTAATGGAGCATATTTCCCCGGCCCACCATAATGGTTATGTTACTGGACTAGTAACTTCGAGCCCCGGAATAATGTTCCAGAGCCATGAGTTCAAACTCGACCATGGCAGCACATTCAATTAAATAAAACTGAAATTAAAAGATAGAAATGGGAGGGGGCAACGCGGACTGATGAAATAAACTATTGCAGTTGTGAGGTGCGATGATATGTTCGAGGGACAATCAAATGTGGCCATATGAGTCGAATTGAAAAATTCAAAAGGGCGATCACACTTCTGGGCGTGCAATAAAGGCCCCCAAACAGTGGGAGTGGGATATAGGAGCAAGTAATATCGGCAAATTGTTGTGAAGTGCAAAAACAATTGGGTAATAATAGTAGGGTATTTTACTACCCAAATACTGATTTGCACAAATATAGTGTGAAAGGTATCGAAGTTGTGTAATTCTTTAAATGCATTCAAGAGAACTTTTTTAGTCAGTATGTAACAAGCACAACACGAGAGGGGGCGGTTTTGGATTTTGTTTCGGGAAATGAATCTGGGCAGGTTGAAGGGGTATTAGTGGGAGAGCGCTTGGGTGCCAGTGACCATAATTCAGACAGATTTAAGTTTGTTATGGAAAAAGTCAAGGATAGGCCTGAATAAATGTCCCAAATTGTGGAAAATATATTTTTGCTAAGTTAAGGGGTGATTTGGCCACAGAGGACTGGAAACGGCTATTTCTGGGTAAATCAATATCGGAACATTGGGAGGCATTGAAGGAGAGATCCGGAAGGCTCTGGCCAATCATGTGCCCTTAATGAAAAAGGGTAGGACAAAAATGCCCTCCCAAATTGCATCACCTCAAAGTTCTCTGAAATAAATTCCATTTGTCACTGCTCTGCCCAGCTTAACAGTAGATTCATATCCTACTGCAGCCGATGACTTTCCTCTTCATCATCAACTACACAGACAATTTTAGAATCGTCTGCCAACTTCGTGATCATACTCCGTTTATTCAAATATAAATCGTTGGTAGATACCACAAAAAGCAAGGGACCCAGTACTGACCCCTATGGGACGCCACTGAAAACATCTTTCCAGTCACAAGTACATTCATCAACGATTACACTTTGCTTCCTACCTCCAAGCCAATGTTGGATTCAACTTATGGCCTGTTTACCATGCGGGTCTTTATCTAAAGCTTAGCTAAAATCCATATACACGACATTGTACGCACTGCACTCATAGACCCTCTTAGTTACGTCCTCAATAAATTCAATTAGGTTTGTCAAGCACGATCCTCCCTTATTAATCCTTGCCTATCCAAATGCATATTTATCCTGTTTTTCTCGATTTTTTCCAATACTATTCCCGCAACTGAGTTTAGGCGGACAGGCCTGTAATTGCTCTGCATATCCCTTTTTTCCTTCTTAAACAAGGGTATTACGTAAGCATTCCTCCAATCCTCCAGCACCATGCGCATATCCAAAGAGGACTAGAAAATCATGGACAAGGCCTCTGCTAATCCCTTTTTTACTTGGCTCAACACCCTGTGATGCATTTCATCGGAGACTGGGATCTTTCTACTTTCGAAGCTGCTAAACGTTTTAACACTTCCTCTCTCACCATATTTATTTCATGCAGAATATCACACTCCTCTTCAATGGCACTATCTGCATTAACTCTTCCCTTTGTGAAAAGAGTGGCAAGATATTCGTTAAGAATCTTATCAACATATTCCACCTGCGCACAACATTACCCTCATGATCTCTAATGGGCCCTATGCTTTCCTTAGTTACCCTCTTATTCATAATATAGTTATAGAAGATGTTACAGTGTTCCTTACGTTTAATGGCCAAGAAACTTTCGTGCTCACTCTTACCTTTCCTAATATCCTTTTTAAATTTGACTCTTAGTTTTCTATATTTCTCTAAACATTCTAAAGTATTAAGCTGTTAAAATATCACATAAGCCTCCTTTTTTGCATAAACCTCGCCTGTAAGTTTCTAGACATCCAGGGGGCTCCAGAATTATTTTTCCAGTCTTTTTATTTAAGGGCACATGTTTGGCTTCTAACTTCCGGATCTCCTTCTTGAATGCCTCACACTGTTCCGACTCCGAATTCCCCACAATTAGCTGCTTCCAGTCCACTATGGCCAAATCACTCCTTAAGTTAGCAAAATTAACTTTTCTCCAATTCAGAAATTTTATTGCAGGCCTATTCGTAACCTTATCCATAACCAACTAGAATCTCACTGAATTATGGTCACAGTCACCCAAATACTCCCCCAATAATACCCCTTCAAACTCTCTAGCTTCTTTCCTCAAAACTAAATTCAAGACCACCCGCTCTCGTGTTGGATTTGCTGCATACTGACTAAAATAGTTCTCCTGAATGAATTTCAATAAAATGGCAACCTTTATACCCTTCACATTAAATGTGTCACAATCAATATTCGGATAGTTAAAATGCCCTAACGTAATTACCGTATGATTTTTAGTCTTCAGCAATGTGTCAACATATTTGCTCCTTCTATCTCCCTCCCACTTTCTGGAGGAGTATAATTAACTCCATTTTTTTTAACTTCGACCCTTATGGCCTAAGTTGATGTATCATCCATCCTCACTGCTCTAAGTGCTTATTTAATATGTAAAGCATCACCGCCCCCTTTTAAACCCCTCTCGATCTTGTATAAAAATCCTGTAGCCAGAGATATTGATCTGCCAAACCTGCTCATCTTTCAGCCAGGTTTCTATAATGGCTATAATGTCATACTCCCAAGTGTCTACCTGTGCTCTTAGCTCATCCGCATTATTCACATAACTCCTTGCATTAAAATATATACCATTCAGTATAGGAAGACCTCATTGCTTGCTGCATATGAAGCCCTGTTTCCGCTGTCTTACAGATTCGCTTTCTAGATTCTTGCTATCCAACTTCTGCTTTACTTACCTCCCTTTTGTATTCGTTCTCAGGTTCCCATTCCCCTGCCAAGCGAGTTAAAACTCTCCCCAACAGCAGTAGCAAAACTCCCCGCGAGGACATTGGTCCCGGCGCTGTTGAGATGCAACATTTCTGATTTGTTCATTTCCCACCTCGCCAATAAGCGGTCCCAATGCCTCAAGATATTAAAGCCCTCCTTCCTACACCAAATTTCAATCCACGTGCTCATTGACTCTCTCCTTCATTCTT
This sequence comes from Pristiophorus japonicus, assembly GCF_044704955.1. NCBI lineage: Eukaryota > Metazoa > Chordata > Chondrichthyes > Pristiophoridae > Pristiophorus > Pristiophorus japonicus. The sequence continues at coordinate 1,003,199 of NW_027251962.1, read as the reverse complement.
GTACTCTATGGCACGTGACACCGGTTTTAATCCGGAGATTACAACCTTTGATATTCTACCCTTTAATTTTTTTCCTAGCTCCAGAAATTCTCCTTTTATGGCCTCATCACTCATCCTATATGGACCATGTCCTCTTGCTGCTTTACCCCCCCACCTCCGCCCCCCCCCCCCCCGCGGGGTGACCTGCATCCGCTCTGTGACAAGATTGACCCTGGCACTAGGGAGGAACTGAAACACTGGGGAGTCATGTCCACATCCGCAGAATCGCCTGTGTGTTCCTCTAAATGTACAATCCCCTATGACTAGGGCACGTTTATTCCTCGGCCCTTCCCGCTCTGCTGCTGGGCCATCCTTGGTGCCTTGGAATTGGCTCTGGCTGCATTCCCCAGAGGAACCATCGTCCTTACTAATATTCAGAATTGAAAATTGGGTTGAGATCGAGATGGACTCACGGGCGGTCTCCTGCACTACCTACCTAGCAAACGTTTTACGTCTGCTGGTCACACACGTCCCCTCCACCTGCACGCATTTAAGCTGCGGAGTTAGCACCTCTGGAAACGTGCTATCCAGATAGTTCTCTGCCTTGCGGATGCACTTTTTGACTCCACCCGCTGCTGCAGCTCAGAAACACCGAGCTGGAGCAATGGAAGCTGGAGACAATTCCTGCGTACATGGTTGTCGAATATATTACCAACTATCCCATGAACCTTTATTTTGTTCCATAACATATTGTGGCACCTAGTCGAAATATTTCAGAAAATCCAAATCCACTGGTTCCACTCTTATCAATTCTGATAGCTACAACCTCAAAATACTCTAACAGATTTGACATATCTGATTTTCCTTTCATAAATCCGTGTCGATTCTGCCCAATCCTATTATTACTTTCTAAGTGCCCTTTTACCATTTCTTAATAATAGAATCAAACATTTTCACTATGGCTAATGTCAAGCTAACTGGCCTGTAATTCCCCGTTTTCTCTCTCCCTCATTTCCTAAACAGCAAGATTATATTTACAACCTTGTAATCTGCAAGAAATACTTTACGATATATTGAAGTTTGCAAGATGGAAACCAATGCAACCCGTATCTCCATAGCCAACTGTAACAAAACCATTGCATGTCGGCCATCAGGGCCTGAGAATGTCTCGGCTTTCAGTCCCGATAATATCTCCACTACTATTTTTTTTCTAATTATTATATACCTTAGTTGCTCATTCTTGCTAGCCCATTGATTCTCCACTATTATTGTGACCTTTTTTTGCGTCTTCCGTGAAGGCAGTTATACACATCTTGTATAATTTCGGTATAATTTCCTTATTCCACATTTTAATTACTCCTGTCTCAGCCTGTATGGCAACCACATTTACTTTCACTAATCTTTCGCTTAATGCATACCTACAGAATATTTTACTGAATTTGGTCACGGTCATGAACTGTGATGTCTGTGAAGATTTTGATAACGGTGGTGCTTTGGTCGTTTATATACTGTATTTTCCACTGGAATCACCTTGTGACCCGAGCACCGTCTTCTCCTCTATTAACCTCATTTATGTTTTGTACCTCAGCCAGGAGCGCGGCCCCATGCAACACTACCGAGCTAAAAGCTGCGGTTGCGGGGCCGGAGAGGGTGGAGAATCATTCATCTGGTGCTGAGGAGCCCCGATTCTCGCCCCGGCAGCTGCTGGGTGCCGTTTCCAACGATGAGAATGCAGATTTCGTGGAGCCTGCATCGCCAAGCTCCACGATATCAAGTGCTCCTGCGGACATTCCCTCATATAGTACTGGACCCAGTCACCTTGTCGCAGGGAAGCCGAGGTGTCTCCAGTACGGCACTGACAATGCGGAGATTTGTTCGATGCAGCATTTCTGCTCCACGAGCAGCTGATCTGAGCGGCGACATGGAACTCTTGTTCCGCAAGAGTTTTGACATAGGTCAGTAGATCCAATTGTCAATGGGGGCACATCCCAAAAAATGCCCAGCATGTCTTCCAGCTTCTGCTATTATGTGCCATGGATGGTGGTGTCCCTGGAGGTGATAGCCACGAACACTGGTGGCAGAGTCCTCCCAGCGGTCTCGAGGCGCGACACTGGACTCCAATGTGCCGCAAGACGATTGCCAACGTCACATGAGAGCCACCAGGGCTGTAAAATTCGTGACCAGTAGAACATGTTGGACGTTATCATAAGCTTTGCTAAAGTCCTGTACACTACATCGTATGCACTACCCTCATCGAACCTCTAGGTTACCTCCTTAAAGATTCAATCAAGTTAGTCAAGCATGAGCTATTTTTAACAAATCCGTGCTGAGTGCCCCTAATTAATCCTTGCCTTCCAAATGTAAATGTATACAATAATTTTCCCATCACTGAGATTAGGCTGACAGGCCTGTAATTATTTGGCCTATCTCTTTCTCCATTCTTAAACAACGGTAGCACCATAGCAGTCCTCCAGTCCTCCGGCACCATGCACAAATCCAAAGAGCATGGGAAAGTAATGGTGAAGGACTCTGTTATTTCCTCTTTTACTTCGCTCAACAGACTGGGATGCAATTCATCCTGTCTGGGGAATTATCTACCATCAAAGCTGCTAAACCCCTTAATACCTCCTCTCTCATTATGTTTACTTCATCCAGAATTTCACACTCCTAGTTGACAGCAGTATCTGCACTTTCATTTCCCTTTCTGAAAACAGACGCAACGAATTGATAAAGAACCATGCCAACATTTTCCGCCTTCACACATAGATTACACTCATGGTCTGTATTAGGCACGACCCTTTTTTTAGTTATCCTCTTGTTATTAAAATATTTATAGAACGTCTTTGCGGATTCCTTATATTTATTGCCAAAAAATGTTCATGTTGATAAAGATTTGCAAGATTTCAACCCAAATTCTATTACACTGATGCTCTTGCTCTCAGCCTGGTACATGTTTTCGCTGTTTACTTCCCTTCCTCACAGTGAGCGTAGTAACGATTGTGATCCTGTTTCGGAGAAAGTGCGGTCTCTCTAAATGTGTCACTCGCTACCTTGTGGCCATGGCAGCGGCTGATCTACTGGTCATTATCCTCGACCTGATAGTGAGGCACATTCCGATTATTTATCGGCTACATTTCTATTTCCTGTTGTCTCTCCCCATGTGTAATATCCACGCTGTCCTGGTTTATGCAGCCACAAACTGTTCTGTCTGGTTCACTGT